>NC_041003.1:13726381-14032979 GCF_004193775.1 Glycine soja | reverse complement strand
GCAAATTGCACTCTTCATTGAACCTATAGTAAAGTTGAAGATGACCTTCAATCAATTAAGTACCCTCGACATTAACAACTTTCTATTCATAGAATCATGAATCTCTTAATTTTATAATGTGATCGAGAGGAGAGAGGATTATAAGTTCCATTATAACGTAACAAGATAAGTTTGTATTAGTAATTAATTAATAATAAAACTTTTATCTGAAATTGATGGTGTTGATAAAAATTAACCAAAATCAAAGTGACCCTTTATTAGTTATTTTGGCGTAATGCATAGCACGTGCTAGGTTATTGGGAGGCAAGACTCGAGAAGATTTTATTTCAAGTTGGTGGTGTGGAAAAAATTGACTAATGACTATAGTGCTTTAATAACTGTCAAATTTTCAGAGGAGATTTTTAATTATATTTGTGATTTGTCTGATAAAATTATCTTAAAATATATCATGAGAAAATAAGTTATCACATAACATTATTAGATATTTCAAAACTATCATGTTATCTATGAACTCATAAATAATTATACTACATGTGAATAATCAAAGATTAACATCATTATCTTTAATCTAAGGAATTTTTTAAAATTCAAAATATTAAATTATTTATATATCCACGATTAATGATTGGGATCATAAATGATATAATTATCTTAAATCACCTAATAATTTATAGTGTCTAAGGGGCAAATCACTAGGATTTAAAGCTTTAATAAAATGGAGGTTTGTTGTGTGAAACCATATTAGGGGTAGAGAACTATGAAAATTTGGCAAGTAACTGTTACAGATCCCATTTCTTGGATTCCTGTTTTGAGAGTATCTCCTCAAAATAGATGATGATGCTTTGCTTTGGCCATCAAACTTTGGAGGATTGGTTGGCAACTAGCTAACCTTCCACAAACCACTAGGTCAAGTTACCCCCGACCCACCACAGCCCCCCTTCTTGTCTTTGTCACTAAGAATCAAAATTCCATATTTCCCACTTTGTTTCCACTTTTTTTTCCTCCTTGAATTGACCTAATCAAATATATTTTTTCTGAGTTGAAATTTGAAAGATCCTAGCAAACTCATGATCCAAGACCCGGTTGTTTTCAATTCCATGCTATCATTACTTCCATTGGAAGAAGGATTCCCCTTTGACTGCTTTAGGGAATAACATAACATAATAATAACCAAGCAATAGAAAAAAAGTTAACGCAAGAATAAAATTACCATTATGCTCTTCACTATTTTTGGAAAATTTAATATGCCACGTACTTTAGTACTATTATTTTAGTTGACAATTGATTACTGTTAATTATTTTATGGGGAGAAATAAAGAAAGCAGAATTTGTGCACACGTCTGAAAACGGAAGATCACTTATTAGACTAGACTCTTTCGGTTGAATTAGGATACTTTTTTTTTTTACTCAATTTTTTCTTGGTCAAAAGCACAATGAATTCAATAGTACTTTGGCCGTATATTGACCATATATCTTATACTAATCTAACTTGTTATTAAATGTGCTACATCTATATGATTGACTAATTAGCGTCGTATTATCTTACCTCATGTAAATTTATCCCTGCAAAAACAGAAAAATAGGCTTTGATATATAAAATTCACCTTACCCAGTCAAAGAAAAAAAACTTCCACCTTACAGTTTCATATTAAAACTTTCCTTTCCATTATATAAAAAAGTACTAAGAGTACTTTTATAAGTTTAATGAATTTTTGAAGGAAAACAAACGTTTTTGAATTTTTTAAAAAAATAAACATAATTTTTAATTAGAAAATACTTCGAAAAATACAAATATATAAAATAGTCCCTAATTAAACATCCTGTTGAAGTCACAACTCACAAGTCAACATAAGGGCAAACAAGAAACAATTTATTGAAGTACACATCCAGTCAAAATTCCAAATTTACAAACAACAAATTAACAAACTTATAGTGTGTTCAGAGAACACACAAGAATCAATTCTATCACAAAAATTATAATGATAATATGGAAAAGTAAAAGTAATTATTTATTGTTTTACTTCATCATAAAAAAATAATTGACTATTTCTTATTATGAAGCTAATTTAAACACAATATTAATCAATGTTGTGACTTGTAAATATAACTGTTTGCATAAGTGATAGACCGGTAGACATCACTGTTAAGTTAACGTAAATTATTTGAAAATTTGAATTTTTTTGGATAATTTGGGCTAATATAATACGGGACAATTTGTCAATTTGATGTGAGAATTAATTGACACCGGGTATTGATTAGATTTTAGTATTTACAACATTTAATAATTTCTAGAAAAAAAATTAATACCCATATAACGGTATCAAACATGTAAAAACAATGGTTTGTTTAGGATACAAAATAGAAAGAGATGAATAAATGAGGGATATAGTAAAAAAAAAAAATATAAGCATGTTATGAGGGTATTTATGAAAATTGGCATTTGTAGCTTCTTTTTTGCAGGTTGGATTCTTTGATGGTAAGCATCCGACAAAAGCAGTGGAGATGCGGGAAATGGGAGCGAACAATTCAAAACTGCATGCTTAAGATAAGAATAAGATATTATTATCAAATTCAATCAAACATTAAATAGTAATAAAGGTGTGAATCTTAAACCAAATCATAATAAATTAATTAAAAAAGGGGATTTTGTGGAGCGAGAGAGATTCTTAATTCTGTGGAAGAGAACTGGAATCTAACGGTGGTAAAAGCTTGTCCTTTTCAATAATAAATAAAAAAAAACAAGTGCACGAAATGTTGTAAGATTGTTAAAATTGATTAGATATCTTGAATTCAAATATTAAGTATTAAATTACATTAAATACTTGAAACAATAATTTTGTTATGATCAATAATCTTATTTAATCGAAATAAAATTATTTTTTACGAAAAATATGTGTGATCTATAAAAAATAAAAAATACGAACAGAAAAGAAAAAGAGGCATCTTTCTCCTCTGTGCAATATTCCAGACGTAATCTGGGGCAATGTCGAAAGTGGGGTCCACTGCACAATTGGATTCCTTATCTCTAGAACGATGTTGAGAAATGCTCAGCGCGTGGATTTCACGCGCAATATATGATAGTAGTAGTTGAGATTAGGATTCCACACCATCTTTCTACAAATTTAATTTAATTAATATATGCAAACTTTCCTCTTAACTTTATAAGATAAATAATTATTTTTATTATTAAAAATGTGTTAGGTTGATAAATTTGTCCTTAATGAAATGATAAAATTTAATTTTTGAAAATGTATAAGTTAAACAAATTTATTTTATTATTAACCTTTTTTTGTTAATATTATGAAATTTGCCTATATGATATGCAAGGATAAAAAATTACAAAATGGATGCTCACCTAAATATAAAGATTATAATTATTGACAAATATATTTCCACTTTAATGATTTATTGACATTTTCATCTTTGGATGTTATGTCGATGAGTTTTTCTAATGTTAACATGTGAAAGCTAATAATAAAATAAATTTGTCTTATTTTTTTTATCTTTTTTGAAAACTAAATTTTATTTTTTCATTTTTTAAAAATAAATTAATCAATATTACATATTTTTAAGAACGAAATAACCATTTATCCCAAGTTTGTACGAATTGTACACGCCGAAAAAGGAAATTAGTTCAAACCGTAGGCCCAGCTAGTTTGTATAAGATTCTTTTTTAACAAAATTAAACACAGTTTTGCGTGTTCTCAAAATTGTAAAATTTTCCATTTCATATGTACAGGTAGATAGTAACCTTATTGCCATTAAAACTACGTTGTGTTTTTTTTTTTTTTTACCTTTTTCATTACTTACTTCACATGATCCTAACTGTTGTTTTGATTTTAAGAATCTACAAGTAGAAATTATGGGCAATATATTTTTTTAGTATATAAGCCAAATAGCATCTTCAATGTTTTTGTATATATTTTTCTCTTTACCGGTGGCACCTACTTTACAATCGTACAACTAGGGACGGAGATGGATCTAAAACTATATTAAGGAGATTAAATTTTTTTATGTAATTATTTAAATATTTAACTTTTAATAAATAATAATTTTAACAAAAAAATATTTATTATTAGTTTTATGTGTAAAACTAGATATATGATCTATTACTAGAAAAAAAATTAAGCATATATCAACTCAAAAAAATATTTTTCTTTATTGATATTTATTTAATTTTGATTTTTTTTCTTATATATACACAAAAGATCTCAAGGGAGTGTGTACAACCAATAAAGTATAATTTAATTGGTTAAATAAAATATGTGAATTGTTATAAATTTTTTAACACTTATTTTTTTATTTTTACGGACAAAAAACGTTACAATCGTAAACAGAAAAAATTATCTCCTACAACTCACCAAAGTCGTCAATCAACGGCGGAGTAATTTCTGAAAAATATCTTGGTGATTCATGATGACTTATTATCTGAAAATCAAAATTAGAGGATAGAGGAATCGAAGTAGATAAGAGTCAAATCTATGGTAGGAAGGATAGTATAAAATTTCCTCGAATGCCATAATGAAGAGGACTCTCATGTGTAAGTAGAATAAAAAAAAAGTTTTTGCTTTATTGAGGTCTCCCGTCTTCTAGTTTGATGAGAGAGATTCTCATGTGTTTTTTTAGAGAAGAAAAAAAAGTTTTTTGCTTTATACTTTGAATGAGTATATCACTTATATGAATTATTGTTATTTTCACTTTTACAATATTTTTTAACATTATAATAGAAGTAGAACATATTAAATAGTATAAAATATTGTTTTCTTACGTCAAAAACACTCCATGCATGGTTTCTTAATTAATTAGTTTTTTGATTAAGTAGATAAATTAGGTTATATTGGGACCACTAAAGGATTAGACACCTTGTCACCATTTATCTTTATTCTCTGCGTAAAAGGTTCTCCAATATCGTTTTAAAGATTATGCTTTGCGACTCTACATTTCTTCAAAATTGGTTCCAAATGCCCTGAATCATTAGCTAAATATTATTAATTTCCTGTCGACTCAATAATCTTTTGCGAGACTAAATAAATAATTAGCCCTACTTCATGGACTTTGCCACATCAGGCTCTTAGGCCAATTTTATCAGAAGTGTTTAATTGTTAAGCAGCATTGTTAAATAAGTTCCATCATTAGAAGTCAATGAAGTGATAAAGAGAGTGAAAGAGAGTTTCTTCTCTGAGCAATTATATTAAGTATATCGGAAAAAGATATACTCACTATTTTATATACAATTTGCTAGAAGGGGAAAATATGCAACTGAAAACTATTGCAAAGATAAAAGTGATCTTAGTATATGAGAACACGTTTTTCTATTATTCAAAATATATATTTTTTTTCATATAATTTGTTAAACAATATACCACACTTTGTTATTCTATATATATATATATATATATATACCGCACTTTATCGGTGCTTATGGGGGTTTATGACTCATGAGATAGAATAAACTAAAAAATAATTTTTAATATATTTTATAACTCATTTTTTCTCTCTATATACATATCACGTGAGGAATGTTAGTCATACTTTTTTAATAATCTTTTGTTATTGATTAAAATTTATTGAAATTTAAAAAATTTAATAAACATTACTTATCATTTAATAAATCTCTCCTAATTTAAAAATAAGATTTCTAAAACTTATTATTTTTAATAAATTTCAAAAAATAGTAAATAATTTGTTAGAAAGAAAGTATTAGAAAAAGTGTTATTAGTAGTCTAATATTACATTACCTTATCTCATATCCCCCTATTTCCCCCCCCCCCCCCCCCCCCCCCCTTTATTGCTAAGTATGTTGTGTGATTTTGTTGGAAGATTAATTATGTTGACTCCATACATAGAGGATCGATGGATACCACCTTCAATGGAAAATTATTCCACCTAATGCACTTTGGACGTCTCCTTTAGCTTAGTCTTTATTGATTGACAGTTGTACTAACATCTGGAATGCTTTTACAAAAATTTGATGATGAGATTCTGAAAGTGAAGATTCATTGGGGATAAGAAAAAATTGGATTGGAAAATATGCGTAAGAAAGGAAAATATGAAGTCTAGTTCCAAAGTAGTGTTTAAACAATATTCTGCCGATCTCTTAAGCGTGTTGCGGTCAAATTGGAACACTAGCTTGTCAAAGGATACTTAATAGTTGAAGGTTCCATCCAAAATCAAAATATTAATGCGGAGATTTTGTCAAAATTAAATGTCCAATTTGATCGAAAAGCAAACACAAGATACCGAAAAAAAAAAAGAAGATAAGACCTAGATTCATTCAGGTGGTCTCAACTCAAGAATTGTGGATGAACTTTCTGATATGGTTAATGCTGTGATAGGTGAGACTTGAGCTAGAGCCAAAGAGAATAAAGATAACTTGCAAATATTAAATAGGGATTTTTAGCATGGAGAACAAACTTAACAAAGGTGGTGGATAGACCTCCTCTCAAGTACGTAGTCATAGTAATATTTATGTTTTAAATATCTCATTATATGTTAAAATAGGGTTAAATCATTTTTTTTTTCATTTAAAGTCTCAATTCCGTCCATTTTTTTGTTTTCTTCTCTACTCCCTTTTGATTTAATTTAATTCTTTTCCTCAATTGTGGTGATCAAAATTTGTTACATTTTTTGACATTTGTAGCAGTTAAAAAAACACTACTAAAGTTAATAATCGAATAATAAGTTTGTATAATTTTGTTCTTGGATTCTAGTCTAGTCCTTCCATTTTATTCATCCCCTTTTTTTTTTCTTCTTTAATGTTATTTGGTGCGTGGTTGTGGAATGGATGTTTGGGTGCTAACCTAGCTAAGATTTCTAATCCTGTTTCCGTGTCTTCACACCCATAATTTACAAAAAAAATAGTAATGGAAAGACATCGTTAAAACTAAAATTAAGAAGACATTAAAACATTAAAGATCAAATAAAAAAAGAAGCTAGCTAAACTATAACTTTTAAGTGCAAATTTTGCTAATGTATACCTCCTTATTTTTTGGCATGAGGGTTTTCACAAGTTATATCATTATGTATTTTAAGATATTTTTTAGTTATAATTTGTTAAACCAGAATGTATATATTAACAAATCTCTTTTTATATATAAAGAACAAAAGTGTGTAACTTAAAAGAGATAAAAG
The DNA here is from genome assembly GCF_004193775.1 of Glycine soja. NCBI lineage: Eukaryota > Viridiplantae > Streptophyta > Magnoliopsida > Fabales > Fabaceae > Glycine > Glycine soja. Next base: position 14,025,848 of record NC_041003.1, on the reverse strand, counting down.
ACTATATAATCACATTCTTTCTTATCCCCTTTTCTTTGTCCTCCTCGAGTCCAGTTTTTTTTTACCATTTAGGGTTAGTTTTTGTCAAAATTACCAAATGAGATATTTTTTGAATTAATTTTTATTTAAGAATAAGTCATGAAAGTAGTTATCTTAATTTATACACTTTAACATAGAAATAGTAAAAATGATTACGACTTTATAAGCCGAAGGATTTTTCTTTTAACTATTTGAGAGTAATTTTGGACCATGGAGGGGATCAGGAAGATAAAAATAGTACAATGTAAAAGTAGTCCTCCTCTTCCTCCCCTAATTCTTCTATCCTTCTACAGTTTACTCTCTTTGTCAAGATAACATTAATTACTATTTTGCTTATGTTTTTTTTTTAGCAAAGCTTGTGGTGGTTTTTGATTGACACTGAAACTAATAATACAATAAAACGTGAAACTGAAATTAAATGAAGAGATAAAAATACCAAATTGAGGGAGAAAAAGGATAAAAGTATAAATTAAGACGATTGAACAAGGACAAAAGGTATTATTTAAACTTAAAATAAAGTGGTTTGGTAAAAAATTTATTAATTTTTAAATTGTGTAAAATTTGTAAACGTAATTTACTTCATGAAAATTTGAAATACAATAATTAGATTAATAAAAATTACTTTATAAAATGTTATCAAAAAGTGTATTAGTATAAACTAATCGTGTCCATGTATATATATTATACCACAAATAAACAATCATGGAAGATATAATTTCTTTTTAAAATTCTTTCTCAGAAAACTAATAAAAAATAAATGTACTACATTTTAAAAATTAATTAATTATTTTTTTAAATACTTTACAAATATAAAAATAAATCATTATTAATTTTGAATAAACTAAATTGTAAACACACATTTATTCGAATAAAAAACAAATTTTCTCAACCACCGAATACAAAAATCAACGGTATAAGTTATTTTAAGCTCGAGATTGTCTCAAGTGCTCTTTTGAGAAAGAATATACTTTAAAATAGTATGTTATAAAATGGGATATTGCCATTTTATTGCTTCTAAATAAATGAAGTCAGTTGAGGAGAATAGTGATTTTATAAAAGTAAAGCATTATATATATATTTTTATTTTTTAGACTCTTAGATTAATAATTCAATGACACTTTTTTTATGATAATTTAAATTAAATTGTAGTCTATCTGACACGTGTTGGAATCTCCATGAACATAAATTCCACCTTTGGGTACCTTCTCATTCCAAAAGCAGATGATTCTTGACTTATATCAAAACCTAGATAAAAAGATGTTCTTTATTTTGTTTTTGACAAAAGATACAAAATAAAATTAAAATAACTTATCATCTGACCCGACCAAACCATTCTTGCTGATTCGCTGTAATGCAAACTAATATATTAAATTTTGAAAAAGAAAATAGGTGAATCGTATTCTCAAAATAAATAAATACTACATTTCTATTGTTTGAGAAGAGAAAAAAAAGAATTTAATTTTGAAAAGAACATAAATAGAAAGAAAATTTTGAATTCTCTTAAATTAAAAAATAAAATATCATATATATTCTATTTTTATTTTATATCAATACTTTTTAATTGCAATCATTATAAAAAGTGTGCACCTGTAAATTGTAATACAAAATGATTTGTTAAATATTGAAAAAAATTGAATCATATTCTTAAAAGTTAAATTGAATATAGTTTAAACACTAATGTTATACTTGTATAAATCACCTCTTAATTGTAAATAATTTAGAAATTAAATTCAACATAAAAACTTTTCACAAACCAATTTTCAAATACTCACTCTACTTAATTTTTTATCAATTATACATAAAATTTATTTAAGCTACAAAAAAATTGTGGTAAAAATTGTAATTAAATATAAAAATTGTTTTGACTGGAAATATAAAAAGTTTAGTAGTTACTATTTATTTACTGCAATAGTAGTTAGTACTTACTAGTTAACAACTAATAGTTATTAAATGAATTGAATATTTAATTAAAGAAGTAATGAGATAATGGATGTCAAGGTAAATTATTATTTTTTCTTTTATGTTTGTTGAATCAAATTACATTTTAGATTTCTTACAAAGTTTTTTTTAATATTTCCATCTTTTTGGATCAAAAGGCATGTGAAACTGCTTATGATAGTAAAGAAGGTAAAAGTGGTCCAATGAGCATGCAATCAAATACTATTAAAAATATTTTAAATTTAAGTTAGTATATCAACCAATAAAATAATAACAACATCTCTATAACTTAGTTGATAACACATATTTAATTTGTAGGAGGAAAAATTAAATTCGATCCCACCAAAACTTATGAAAATATATTCTTACCAGAAAACTAAAAATCCAAATTTCGATGGTTTTAGAAAAACTTACAAAATAATAGTTTATGAAAGATAGTCTTTTTTATGATAAGGGTGGAGACGGAATGACTGGGTGGAGCCATGATAATCTCCAATTTTTTTTTTTTAATTTAAATTACTACGTAAAGTTATTTTGTGATTCTCCTTTCTTATCTTAGGGAATATATAAAAAGTACTTTAATATATAAATATATATTTTACATAGAAGATGTTATATATTTCTTTACTCATAAAAAATATTATTTATATATTAAATTTCTTACATATGTTATACAGTGCATGTACGAATTTTACTACTTTTTTTTACTTGACTCATGTTTTTTGTCTTGACTTTTCATAAATAAAAAAATTGGCTTTATCCCTACTTGGGTGTTCATCGGATCGGATTTATGTTATCCTATTAATTCAACAATTCAAACTAAACCAACTAGATTGATTGTTATTGATTATTTTTACTTCAAATTTAAATCAAATTTATTATAATATAAATTTTTTTTATTGAATTTATCTTTTTTCAACCTAAACTAATCCAAACTTATTCAATTCAGAGTCGATCTAATGGAAGTGAGGCTTAAAATAAATTTAAAAATAAATATTTTACTTTAAAATGAAAAATTATATATTTAATTTTTTTAACATATACAATCCTTTTTCTGATAAATCTGACCTTTTTTACTTTATAAAAACTAAAAGTAATTTTTCTTTTGTTTGTAAGCCTAAAATTTGAGTTTTAGTTGCTTTATACTTGGATTAATTCTGATCCAATTCATTATTTTTTAACTTTTAAATCAATATATTTTAAATTTAAAACTTAAGTTTTGCTTCAACTCTTGTATTTTCTCTTATTCATTTTTTTAGTTTTTGTATGATCTTTTCTAACGTTATCAAATATCTTAAGTGGGTCAGGTTTATCGTGTAAACTTTTATATATATATATATACATATATATATATATATATATATATATATATATAAAGTGATGGCTATAGAAAAATTAATTTCTATTTTTAAAAAATAAATAATTAGTTATTAAAAATAAATAATATTTTTTTCTTGGATTAATATTTTGATCATTATCTTGCATATAAAATTAAATAAAATATTTATATAAATACAATAATTAGAAATAAAAAATTTAAAAAATATAATATATTTTTTTATCGTATGATCTGAACCAGGCAACCCGAGGTTAATACATTTGGTTTGATTGAAACTTGAACCAAATTAACAAATTCAAATATATATAATCAGTTTGAAATTTAGTTTTACTATAAATTGAAAGAGATTTGCATAATATTAAATAATGATAGAAAAAATATTTTTTTATCAGTTTTATATAATATAAATTATAAATTTAACATTTATAAAAAAAAAACAAAAAAACAAAGGGACTCTTGTGTGTATGTTTGCGACACAAAAGAAACTTTATATAAAATTTATAAAAGAGTAGAAGAAGTGTTGATGGATATAGTTTTTCTTTCCATTACATGATATTGGAGCGAAGTATATATTGTTCAGGCACCTAAATATATAACAATAGAATAGATAAATAAGATATCACTTTTGATCATTTTTTTTGGTTTCTCTTTTTTCCTCCAACATAACTTGCCATATCACTATTCCCTCCAAAATATAACCACACATTATCTCCCTCTCATATAACCGCATATCATTTTCCGTGTATATATATATATATATATATATATATATATTATCAGTAACAACTCTCATAACTCTCATCTTTATGCATCCTTCTTCTCATAAAACTGGAATTGCAGAACATAGTATTATTATATTTGTTTTTTTTTCATCCATTTCTACTTTTATCTAATGAATTTTGTGGTTTCTAACATTACTTTATTGTATTGATACAAATGCAGCCATGCACGTTTAATCCAAGGAATTGATTTTTCAATATAAATATATTTTTATGAGCCTTTTGTTATTTATTTTTTAAAGCATTATGTCGGCGTGAGTACACGATTTTGAAACAGAACATAATTTCATTGGTCTTCTAGATCTACCTTAGTTCTAAACCTGCATCTAACTCTAGGAAACTAAATTTCAATATTGTACTTCCTCCAATTTTTTCTCTTGCAATTTGAACCACCATCTCTCTCTACATCATATCATTTTGGACTAACTGTTCCCAAAATTTTAATTTGGGTTTAAGGTATTTTATTTTACTCCAAAAAGAGAATTTGATTAGTCTCTATCTCATCAATTTGGACATTCGGGTGAAAACCTCTAAAGCAAAAGCATGTCTAAACAATGAAAGAAATCACGTTGAAAAAAAATGAAAGGTATGTGCAATTTTGTTCTATATTAAAAAAATAAAATGATTTTTTGTGCATTCTGAATTAAATTGAAAGAAAGAAATGCATCTTGGTTTGCCAAAGAAGAAAAATGTTTGGAAGAGTCTTTCAATTGAGATAAAACAACATAGATCTTAATGGACTATAGAAGAAAAAAAGTTGAAATTTGAATGATTTATAGAAAGATAGGGATTTGTCATTGTAAGTTTTTCTTTATACATTCTATTTTTGTTTCATGCACCATATGAAGTATTGAATAATATCAAAATTAGTATCACCTTACTTGCTTTGACTTGACATGTTATTAGTATAAAAAAAAACATTTGAAATACAACATAATTTTAAACCAACTTTTAAGAATGGATTTTTTAATTTTTATTTAAAAAGTGAAATTATGATTTTAATTTAAAAACTAAATCAGGATAAAAAAAAAGTACCTCTTCGTCTAATCCTATTTTCAAGTTTTAAAATTTCCTTTCTTTTTTTAAATTAATTAAATTTTAAAACTGCATACCGATTTTTGTGGAAGTGAATAATTCACCATTTTGGTTAAATGAAAAATATTTTTAAAAGAAAAAAGTAAATTTAAAGTATTGAATTTTTTTAAAATTATGACAATTTTTAGAATAAATTTAGAAAAATAAAAGCAGACTTCTTTATTTTTTTAAATTTTGATTTGTTTTAAAAAAATTAATAAATTTTAGAAAACTAAAAGCAGAAAAAAACTCTGGAAACGCCACGTAATTATAGAACTACTTTTAGAAAAATGACTTTTTATAATTTTAAAACTAACAGTAACAAATAATTTTAAAAGTAAAAATTATGATTTTTGAAAGTTCTCATATTCCTAGAAAAGGAAATAAAAAAAATAAATGTTAATATAAAAAAATGTAACAACAAAATAGAGATGTAGATACACATGTGTGATAATATCTATGTTTTTTTAATATATATAAGAGAAATATTTTTATTTTCATTTGAGTATTATTTATTGAAGATTATGATTCAAATCATAAATCATTTAGGAAACATAAATTATTATTATTTATTTGAAAATTTTTTGTTTTTGGTACATGATAAATATATTAGTTTGCTAAAACTTATTTATTAAAAAAACATTTATTTTAATAAAATAAACATTTTTCAGTTTAATTGTTTAAATTATTTCGGCTTAAAAACTCTTTACTTATTTAATAATCAAATTATATTGGGTCATTAAATAAACATTTTTTAAAACACTTATTTTAAAATTAAATTTTAAACAAACTGACCCATAACTTACCCTTAAAGAATAATATTACTACTATCTACTTTGAAGAAAAAAAAAAGAAAGTGGAATAGGAATGGGTTTAAGAGAGTGGGAGGGAGATGTTGGATTAAATACGCGAGGACCCGAAAGTGACTTTTAAAACCTCCGTCGTCGTTGCTTTCTTCTTATTCTCTCTCTCTCTCTCTCTCATTCCTCCGCAGAATCTTGGCGTTTTGAAATTTCCCTTCACTTTCCTTTCCTTCTTCTCTCTTTATTTATTCATTCATTTGGCTCCTCCTTCTTTTTCTTCCTCTGCAACCAAAATCTGAATCTGAGGACACCAAACCAACACCACCATCGATCCAAATCCAATCCAATGGGTTCGGTTCCCGCAGAACTGAGCTTGGATTTAAGACCCACTTTCATCCCCAAAACCATCACCGATTTCCTCCGCCACCTCTCCGACAACAACAACCCCCCCGCCACCCTCCACGATTTCCTCGCCCGCCTCGAAGACGAGCTCCGCAAGATCCACGCCTTCAAACGCGAACTCCCCCTCTCCATGCTCCTCTTAAACGACGGTGCGTTTCGCGTTCCGCATTTCTTATTACTAGTTAGCTACTCGTGCATCCGTGTTTATATTTTTTTTATTATCTGCCCAGACAAAACTAAACATTAGAACAGTACAGGAGAAATTGAAATTTATTTATATTTATTCACAGACATCATATTTCTTTACACGCATCTAAACGCCGTCGTTTTTTCCCCTGTGTTGCAGCAATTTCAGTTCTGAAGGCGGAATCGCAGAAATGCAGGGTCGCGCGTGATTCTGCGCCGGTGCTGGAGGAGTTCATTCCGTTGAAGAAGGAGCGTGGTGATCAGAGCGAGGAGGAGGAGGAAGAGGAGGAGAATGATGATGATGACGACAACGAATGCCGGGATAAGAGGAATTGGATGAGTTCTGTTCAGCTCTGGAATAACAACACTACCACTGCCACCACTAATAATAACAACCCTTCTGATCGCAAACAACTACTTCACAAATTACAAACCAAGGTAGAAATTGAATAACTAGCTAAAAAAACCAAAACCTATATTCAGTTATGTGCATTAAGTATTAGTTTTCAAATCAAAATTAGAGTTTTACTTCAATAATTCTCATAACAAAGGATTCTATTGAAGGTAACTGTGAAACTCTAATTCTGATCAGATGCATCAATAATGGAAGGTTAATTTTTATGAGGATGCTAAGATTTTTGGCACTAAAATGGAAAGAAAAAAGAATACATCAATACTAATATACTGAGATTATTGCTGATTATCATTGTTCAAGCATTCAATTAATAATGTTAATGTGTTTTTTTTTTGTTTGGTTTGTTGGTGATGGCAGAAAAGTGAAGAAGGGCAATCTGTGGTTGAGGATCCTTTTCAGACTTGTAGTAATATAAATGAAGGAAGAAGGGCGTTTATGCCTTTTTCTAGGTACTCATCTTCATCATCATCTGTGCCGGTGACGACAGTGGGACTGGGGGCTGCTGCATCCAAAGAAGAGAAGGAAGAGAGTGTTATGAATAGACTTTCTCTTCTGACACCTTCTTCTGTGAAAGAGGGGTGTGGTTCAAGGGGATCAAGGAGCAGTTCCAACAGGGCTGTTTCTTCTTCTTCTCCTCCCATGGTTCAGCCGAGTTTGCGTGCGACTTCACTTCAGCAGACTGCTAGGAAACAGAGGAGATGCTGGTCCCCTGAGTTGCACAGACGATTTGTTAATGCCTTGCAGAAGCTTGGAGGTTCTCAAGGTTAGAAACTCGAATGCTTTTCTTATTTTTTTTTACTTTTTTTCAATCTTGATATGAAATTGAATTGTGATCTATGTATATTTCACTTTCTTAAACTATAAATGTCAAGTTATTATACAATTTTTGATATGGGTTTTTACACCAGACTCAATTTTTGATCAATTTGGAAATTATAGGTTAGCAGTAGTCCGGGAATATGATGCTGGAATTGGGTTGAACTTGAAATTGTTGATGTTGGTTGAAATTAGGTAGAGTTTGTTCTGTTTGGTTCATGTGTAAAGTTGGGATTTGCTTAAAGTTAGATCAGGAGACAGATAGATAGGCATAGGAGTGTTATACATGTCGTATTATCTGCCAATTCAAGTTTATTTGGAAGGGCATGATAATATGTTACACTTTGTTTGGTTCATTTGTCTAATTAAACTTCTGTGTTCTGTTAATTGCAGTAGCAACACCAAAGCAAATTAGAGAGCTTATGCAAGTTGATGGCCTGACTAACGATGAAGTGAAGAGCCATTTACAAGTGAGTTCTTGGAACTTTTTTTGTTTTGGTCCTTTAACTGCTTGTTTAGTTGCTTGGGGCATTTATGGAAAAAGATCATGTTAAGATTTAATTGTGTTATGAAGTTTGCATTGAGATTGATGATATATGGTCATGTATGAATGCAGAAATATCGTCTTCATACGCGGAGAGTTCCAGCTGCAAGTTCTAACCAGCCAGTTGTGGTTCTTGGAGGTTTGTGGATGTCTCAAGATCAGTACAATGACTCTTCAAAAGTTAGCAGTTCAGGGTCAGGTTCTCCTCAGAGTCCTCTTCATTTGGCTGCAGGGTCCCGGGGAGGAACATCCCCAACTGAAGGTGACAGCATGGAAGATGATGAAGATGCAAGATCCGAGAGTTTTAGTTGGAAAAGTCATATGCACAAAGCAGGAAAAGTTGATGTATAGGATACTACTCTCCACCATGAATTTTGCAGATAAAAGTATACATGGGAGGAGTTTTACCACTACATAATAATACTACATGATGATGATACATAAAAAAAGAGGGTCAACGATAAGAGGCTGTTGGAGTTTTTATTGAAGGTTTAGCTTTGCCTTCTATACTGCGTGAGTTTTGATATGAGACTCCGAATTAAAATTATCCTTTTCCACATCATAAAATTCTTTCATTTCTTTTTGTCATGGGAACTCTCTGATGCCCCCTGAAGAAATTAATTAGTCCCATATTTAGATGGGTCTCATCTCTGCATGTTTGGGTGGACATTGGCTGTTCTAATTGCTGGTGGTGGATGGATTATTTCTTCTCATACTTTTATTTACACGAATTTTAGAGATATCTTTTCGTAATTATTCCTCCTTTCCTCGTACTCTTTGTTTTCTCTCTCTCTCTCTCTTATCAGAGGATGCCTTGTTCTGTGCACACAAACTGATGAAACACTGAACAAGAAGTGTTTCTGCCATTTCATTCATATTGAGCTCTGGCTATGATTGCAATGTGTCAAGTCAGTACACGGCTTTGAAAACAAATTTTATTTCCCATTGTCTTGTTTATGATTATGAGAATGCGGCGGAATGACCCTTAAAATAAAGCAAATTCTTATTTATGTGAATTGATTTTTGTATTAGTGTTTTGGATAGTAAAATATATTAATATATGTTTCTAATAATTTTTAAACGAATAAAAATATAAAAACAACAAATTTTTTAGGCTCAAATATTAAATTTAGCTTCAATTGACGGTTTGTTGATTTATGTACAGTTTGTTTCTCTTGACATTATTTTGTTCAATAATATAAAATATTTATTATAATAAAAACAAATTCTTTTTAATTAACAATAACATTTTGACTTTAAATTTTACATATGTATTGATAATGTATAATATTTTTATACTATCAATCAATTAAAGTTAAAATTAGTATAATTTTAAGATAATTATTATAAAAGTGTACATGTTAATTTTTTTGTTAGATAATATTGTAAAATCCGTTTATATTATGCGTACCCAGACTATTTTTCTTCAACTTTTTACATCCAAGAGTATTCTAACTCGGCAGGCAATTATTATTTATTTTATAGTCAAACATTGAAGAGAGGGTTTTTCTCAAAACTTTTTTCAACTCATACCAACTCACATTACTAAATAATATATTAAATATATAGTTAAATGATAATGTAAAAAAGTATCAAAATGAAATCTATACAAAGTCATGTGTCAAAATCAAGATTTTAGCTTATTCTAAGGTGAAATCACGATAAATCGTAGACGATAGGAGTGCGTTTGATATATATATATATATATATATATATATATATATATATATATATATATATATATATATATATATCAAGATCAGACACACGATAAAAACTCAGTATAAATAGCCAAGTCTCATTTATGTTTGTGTTTTCTGTTTAGTCTCAACTCATGTCTTCTCATAATCTATACAATATAAATTAAATGTGAAGGAAATATTTTTATGTTGCTTAATGTTTTAGTTTAGGCATGTCAAACCTACCTAATAAATGAAGTTACACGTGTCAAAATTTCGGAACTGTGTAGCAATTTGTTGTGTTCCTCCTTCATTTATTGGATTAGCTAGCACAAATGTGCCGTTGATCTTCAACTTGCAGGTCACGGTGACTGCTTTGGATCGATATACATGACAAGGCATGAGGAAAGTCATCTACTCATCTTATCTTGTAAAATTATTTCGTGTCATTATCTCTATGATACTAATCCATCCTCATTAATTATGGGTTGTTGTTAACATTTAATTCAATAACAACTCAATAACTTAGGTTGATAATGTCTCCAAAATTTTCCTAGCTTCAGTGTTTAGGCTTGTCCAGGGAACATCAAATAAGTATGGTGAATGAAATTCGGAAATGGAAGATTCACTTGGGAACCATATTTTCTCTTGTTGTTCTACCTTTTTGTCCAATTTACAGCATGTCCTTGGGGCATTGCCATTGGAACCATCTAGTGCATTAATGAACTGTATGGAAATTATGTTTCAGTTCAAATTGAAAAGTGTTTGATATTATTTGTTGAATATTAACTCTCTGATTAAGTGAAAAAATTATAAACTCAATATATAATTAAAATATCACTGGATTCTGGATATATTTATATATCATGCACCAACTAAACATTTCTTTATTTAAATTGCAATAGATTTGTTTAAGATGATATTGCTTATTTTAGTATTTGTCAATAGTTTATCATTATAATCTGATAGTTAAAAAAAAGTAAAATTTTAATACAAAATCAATGTTTTTTTATTTTCTGTAATGTGGATTATATATATTATTTTTATTAATTAATCGTTTATTATGATCGTATAGTGTATATCATTGCAATCACTATTTTAATTAGTCAAAGGCTTGAACTTGAAACCTCATTTTGTCCTTTTACCTAACCCTAGTATCCCACATGGGAGAAAAAAAACGTCAGCTATTAATGTTTATCAATTATCGGCGATCAAGGTTCATGCATGACAAAAGAGTCATTTTCGATCACAAACAAAATTATAGTGGAGAATCTTGCAAACAAAATAATGAAGGAGCCCACAGTGATATTCATTCATAATTAGGGTATGCATTGTCTGTTTGGTGAAATGCGTAAGTGAAAATGATAGAATCTCTCTCACTATCTTTACAGCTTCTAAACCAGGTTCAGCTTATCCAACCAACTGCCCACAATTTAAAATATATCTGGTACATTCAAAACAGCAAAAATATTTTTTTTATACTAGATGAAATCCAGTACATCATTATATTGATTAAAATTAAAATTAAATCCTCAAAAATAATTATTTTCTATGATTTTTTAAAAATATTTTAATGTCTTTATTCTTGATTTTCCTGTCTCTTTTCACACATTTGAAAACAATTTTTTTTTTAGAGAGAACCAACAACACATTTGAAAACTTTTTTTGAAATACGTTCTTTTCATTGGTACCTCTAATTAATGACATTTTTTTTACCTGTTCAAATCACCTTAGTTATATTGTTTTCATCTTTTTTTTTTATAGGTCACACCAATATTGCTTAATTTGGATTTGATATTTTATTTTTTGTATGACTATATATATATTTCTCATACTTTTTTCTCTGTCAAAAGTATATATAGTTTCTTACATAGCACAGTAGTATGATAAAATTTATCATGTATAGTTTGCAATCACAAATAACGTATCTAATGTATTTCTCTATTTTAATTCCCTAACTTGCCTCGTGTGACATCTTTATTAAGTTTCAATTATTTTGTAATATTGATTTCAAATACTTAAACTTATAAAGATGTGGTATAACATCTTCAATTTTTACCGCAAGGTTATTATAATATAATTTCTGGTTAAAATTACAATGCATGCACCATGTCTCACTTGTTCACGTGAAAATCTTATGATTCTAATTTCTCTCTCCAAAACTCAAATGGAAAAGTCAACCTAATTAGATTTAAAAAAATCTTAACAATACTCTCTTATAACTAGGCAGTAATGAATAGTATAAAGAAGAAGATAATGAACATGCATTATAATGTTGAATGGCCAATCACATGGAAGATAAAATAAAATAAAAAAGTGTACCCATATTTTTATGAAAGCATCTATCTGGTCTGGTCCCGCTTGAGAAAAAAACCTTTCTTAAGAAAGATTCTTTGAAAGACCAGCCAACTAGTAATTTTCCATCTTGATAATATGTGTGTATGGCATGAACATGTATGAAACAAGGAAATGCCACCACGAGAGTCCACACGTCGAGATGCGTTCGGCGAAAACGCCAACCACCACCCACCAATCCATAATAATTTTTTATTCATATTTTAACCTAACTTGCTTCGGTTTGGTTTTCCAAAATCTACTTCGAATTTGCTTGTCTTGTTTGTATCTCTATGTGCAATTTGTTGAGAATCTTGTGAATATGATGGAACATGAACAGGAGACAAATTTGTTCCTAAGGTTCAATTTAAATAATTTATATATATATATATATATATATATATATATATATGTTTAATATAAAATTGATTGTTGAGATTCTGGACACTTCTTTCCAAATTCCTAATGAGATTATATTCCTTCTAATTATAAGGTTATTATATTTTCTTGATCAAACACATCTGCACCTGTCTCTTCTTTTACGTTTTTCAAGTCTTGCTAAATATATACTCCAAAATTTGATTGAAGTTATTTTATATATTTTTTAAAGGTTAAAATTAAAAAAAAAATGATTTCTATACTAAATATAATTTTTTAATTAGGTATTCGTATGAAAAACATTTGCATATTGATCTTTATATGTGAAAAAATGTTAATAGTCTCTACCGTTTATTTGAGTCATAATATTGTTACTTTCCAACAATACTATGACAAAGATAATTAAACACATGAGATCACTTTATTAACATTTGGGCCTTCCATATATAATGAATAAAAATCAAGTGAAATAACTGCTAAATAAACAATCTTTGAGTTATCCAACATATGGCCCACATGCATTCGTTTATTATTTTAGTATATTGCATTACATGTATATTTAGACTTTTAAAATATATTTGTGTTAGTCGTATTTAAAATTGGACTATTAAGCTTGATTTCAACTAACCCACTTCAAGCTTCATGTACGATTAGATTGGAAAAAAAAAAGGCTATTTTTATTTGGACCACAAATAACTACTCAACTGGCTCGATCTTGATAAGAGAAGCCCCTAATATATATATTGGCCTAAAAGTTCTAAATTGTATTGAGCAATTGCTTTCTGCACTCCCATTTTTGTTTCCTGCACCCATAGAAAAATTATATGAACAAAAATACCCTATTTTACTCACTCAGGACGCACCCACCTCAATCTTAAACCCTAGTGCAAATCCCTCCCTTCCTCGGTCTTCCTCACTATTTCCACCAACCTTTTTCACCTAATTTTTGTTCTAGGATAACAAGCTAGTTAGGAATCTTCTATTTTTTTCAGCCTCTTGTTCATGATGGACTCCCTCAACTCTCAAGCAAGTCACGGAGACGTTCATCTCCCACCCCCATGTCAAATGTTGCCACCATCAACGACCACACCTCTATTGTTGTCCTCCACCATTGGACTAATTTGCGATCCTCATGAGGTCCAAGACCAGGTCACCAACGGGAGAGAGACATGAAAGTGAATTCCATTTGCAAGAGGATCTAATGGACCGTGACGAAGAAGGGGAAGATCTGACCATTGGTGGTGTCAGTCAATTTCTAGATTGGTTGTAACAATAATCAATATGAAAAGTCTATTTTCTATTTGATTGAGACCGGAACCAATTTAGAAAGTTCACTTTATACATTAGTTTAGGTCATAATTGATCTAGAATGTTGACTTTCTACATTAGTTCTCACCACAACTTATGTAAAAAATGACTTTCTATTATTAATTTAGTTTTATTATTTATTTGGTCTTTACATTTTACATAACTATAAATTTTAGTCTTTATACAAAAAATTTATAAATTGTCCCTACACTTTTGTAAAAGTTAAGTTTTGTTCCTTGTTGATAAGCTCATAGTGACGTGGTTGATAGTGCTAACATGATATAATACAAGAAAACGACATGACTAAAATTTACGATTTGATTCCTATAACTGATACCACATTACTTTACAAATTGGTCTCTATTTGAAAAAAAATTGCAAGTTTTAATCCTTATATTATTTTTATTACAACAAAAGATCCATGCCATTATATTCTTCTTTTACTCTAATAATCTAAGGATCTTAGAAATGGCTAGAAATACTGTCTCCTTCTAAAAGTTGCCATAAATTGGTTTGGGAGGATTGGAAGTAACTTCTTGTGGTGCTAGATGGCATGATTGTAGAGTGTATATGCGTGCTATTAATTCCATGACCTAAGGGAAAACTTGGTTATTGAAGGAATTGGGCTTTTTCGTGGACTAAGAAGGTGTAAGGAAAAGCATTCAAGAAGGTGCTAATTACAGTCCCTAACAAAGAAAACATCTACACCTACGTAATTGGTGTAATGTTGATGTTACAACCCATATGAACCATCATTAATAATGATTTAGAAAAAATTAAACAAAAAATAATCAGAACTATTTCCAACCCTTGTTGGGAGGCTTTCTCCATTAGTGTCTTGCCCTTTATATACTTGTCATTAATCACTTTCAAATGTTCAAAACTAACTTTTAAAACTTACAAACTTGTTGCCCAACAATTAATGAAAATACCAAAAAAATATAACGATAAAGTTTGAAGAAAATTATTAGTTTTTTTTAATTCTTTATGGTAATAAGTTAAAAACTTTAACGTGATAATTGCTTTCAAATGGACGAAGTATGTTATTAGGCTTATTAACAATAAAAAAAATGGAATCTCGTTTATGCATTCTTTTCTTATTTAATCACTATATTGCACATATACACATATTATATGGACACCTCAAAAGTTACAAAATATGTGGTAGGTAAAAATGGCTTGAACTATAGAGTTATATTGCTAGTTGCTATGACTTTTTTTTTATTTGGTTAATGAGAAAATAATTTATTAAGGAAGTATGACGCTACTTCAACTTATTTGAACATTTGGAGATTATAGCTTGGATCACTATCCTTTCTATATCATCTTTTAGCATTTTTAATTTTTCCTTTAGGACATATATATCCTTACCAACCCAGACATTTTGCATTTTGCCAAACTATCTTGAACTAATTTAGAGGAAGTTTTATAATAATGAGAATGTAGATCAACATATTATTGAATTTATGTTCCATCTCAGAGTTGATTGAGGTTCAAAATGATTGTGATTGTGTATTAGTGATTATATTATTTTATGTTCAAGAAAGAAATTTGTATCAATAAATGAGTCTAAACCTTTAAAAATGATGGTTATCTAAGAGCTAATTTAAGGTCCAAAATGATTGTGATTGTTTAGTACAGGAGTGTAAACCAGTTGCTCTGTTAGTGAATTATTAGGTTTAATTTGTTTGTTCAAACTCATTTGTTTAATTAAACAAAAAAAGTTCAACTTTGAGTTGAGCTCAATTATTTAAATAAGTCAAACTCAATCTTTACAAACATGAAAATAACTACTTATGAATATCTCCTTTACACACTCACAACATATATCATAAAAATTAAAATTACATAAATATAAATGTTTGTAAGAAAACTCTTGTATATATATCTTTCCAATGACAATTTTTTTTATAAAAATATTTTATTTGCTACATACATACACACATTTATATCATATGAAAATTGAAATTACATATATACTTTTGTATAGTCTTTCTAATGACAAATTTTTATTTGCTATTTACATGCAGTTTTTTATGAAACACTTTTGTATAATCTTATTATGCATGATTGAATGATAATATTTTCTTTTTACTTTCTTCTTATATTTAAATTAAGAGTTTAATTTCTATCTATTGTTTATGTAAAAAAAAAAATTACACTTTCAATGAATAATAAATATGAGTTATCTTCAACAAGACGTTTCAATTAATTTCTAATTTTTTTACTAGCTAAAAAAACTCATTTTACTAGCTAAAAAAACTCATTTTACTAGCTAAAAAAATCGTTTTACTCTTCAATAAACTATTTTTTTAGTATATTCTCATTTGTTTGTAGTTTTTTATATTTTCTTTTCTTTTTATCTTTAATTTATTTATCAAATTTTCAGTTTTTCTTTAATTTATTTATCAAATTTTCAGTTTATCTTTTTTAAATAAATCATAATTATATTATTTTTCAGTCATTTTTCATTTTTTTAATTACATAACATCTAATTTTATTTACAGTCTCAATACTACTCATAAATAACATTAAAATATCAATAATAAAATTGTACTATGGAGGCGAAATGAGATTAGTTATGATTATATTTTAATGGTAATAAATAAGGATTGAAGCATTTGATTGGAAGAATGAGCATGGTCGGAGGGATTTGCAAAACAGAATAGGATAGGGAGCACTTTGGGTGAATAGTAACCGTATAAGATTTAGTCAAAAGCCCACAAGTGACGGTTATGTGTAAGATAGAGAGGTTCCCGTCTTTGAGCGTGAAATGTGGATTGGATATCGAAACAAAGAAAAAACAGTTATAGCTTAAGGGAATACATGCAACACTATGTACGTCTCATAACCAAATAAAACATAATAATCACATTGAGAGAGAACTCAAGATAGAATGGCACAGGCACAACATGAAGAGAGGATCCATGAAAACCAAAAAGAAAAGGAAACCCAAGAAACAGGAAACTCTAGCTTCAAATTCAATGCCCAAGCACCTGAATTTGTTCCAAGATCACATACCCAGATGCCAGTTTCAGGTTATTACTACCCTTGCTTCCAAATTTTTGGTGGGTCTAGTGAGTCAGCTGATTGGTTCTTTGTTGGGGACCAAGATCCTTCTTGTTTGATCCCTACTCCCAATGTTGCACAACCCAATTCCTCCAAGAATATTCTTACCCCTGATCTTCAACAAAAAATCGTTAAACAGGTGCACCGTCTTTTTGGTTTCATTTTAATTCTAATCACTGTATTTTTTTTTCTTTAACAATTTTGGATGATCTCTAATCACTTATGATTTTACATTAATTCAATAAGACAATTATCATTCTTTTAAGGTTTAAATACATTTTTTTATATCTATATAATTTAGTATTTTATTTTTGTTTATGTAATTTAGTATTTTATTTTAAATACATTTTTTTGTCGTTATGTGATTTTATTTTATTTTTCTTCTTAAAATATTTAAGATAAAAAATAAAATCATTTTATAAGGAATAAAACGAATGCAAAATTCACTAATTAAGGTAGGTCTAACATGGTGATGTTTGAATAATTTACGTATAATTTTTAGATTTAAATCTTATTATCGTCATTATATAAAAATAAATAAATAAGGAATGCGATTAAGAAGATGTGGAAGATCTACATTGTGAAATTGTGTGTAAAATAAGATTTTGATTATTAATGCCATTGCTTGAAACAAATTTATGTTTATATATTGAATAAAGGGATTTATTTAGGTTGAATTTTTAATGAATTGGTTATGGAGGTTTTTGTACGAATTTTGTTATTGTGACATGCAAAGGTTTCATTGTTTAAAGATGGTGGAATGTAATAGGTGGAGTATCAGTTCAGTGACATGAGTTTGTTAGCAAATGAATCCTTTCATAAACAGATGAATAAAGATCCTGAAGGTTATGGTAAGGATTTTGAATTTCTCTTCAGTTTTCTCCCTCCCTTGCATTTAGGATTGAAATGATACATCTCATTGACGGACGTTGGTTTTGTTACAGTTCCAATAACCGTAATTGCTTCTACCAAAAAGGTTAAATCTCTTGTTAGTAACATTAATATGCTTACTCAAGCTATACGTTCATCTTCAAAACTTGTAAGTATTTTGGATGCAATGAGACATTACTTTTGGTCTTTGCTAGTTTGCTCTCTGACAACGCATATTTTGAAGGTTTTGAGTGTTGATGGAAAAAAGGTTAAGCGTAAACATCCTTACACTGAAAAGGAAAAAGAGGACTTGCTGGTAAAGAAATTAGATGGTTTTTTTTTCTTTCTTTTCTGTCCACATGGATAGTCTTAGAATTTCTTCTAATTATTAGCATAATGCATGTGATTTTCTTTTTTCTCTTGTAGGCTCGCACTGTTGTGGCAGAGAATTTACCTGACGATCATTCCCATCAGAATCTTCAAAAAATCTTTGGTATAGTTGGGAGGTGAATTTCTTCTATCTGAATCCAAACCTTTGCTTACTAATAGGAACTTAACATTTTTTTGGTTCCTTACATTTTGGAAACGTTTTAATTTATGGTTGGTCTATGAACAGCGTGAAAACGATCAGAATATGCCATCCCCAAGAGCCTAATTCTTCTCGCCCAAAATCTGATTTCATCGTCAGTAATAAGGTACAAAAACATCATACCATGTTTCTACTTTCTATGTTGCACGTATTAACAATTCAAATGATACTTAATTACAAGAGTTTCTTACCCCATGTTACTTTCTTCTCTCAATCAAGCTCCATGCACTAGTGGAGTATGAGACATCAGATATAGCCGAGAAAGCTGTGAGTCTATTATTCAATAGCTTGTAGCTTTTGAGATGTGCACATGAATTAATTATCATATTAATTATTCTTTCTTACTTGATTAGGCTGAGAAGTTAAATGATGAAAGAAATTGGAGGAAAGGGATGCGTGTAAGGTTGTTCCTTAGATGCTCGGTATGTACTTGATATTAATATTTGTTTGTTGTCTATTGTATCTCTTGAATTTCATAAACTTATTTTTAATTGATTTTTTTTTATGTAACTTGTGTAGCCAAAATCTGTTCTGAAGAGTAGAAAGTCAGAATTTGATGGATATCTAGATGATGACGAGATTATAAATTTTGAATCTGTTGAGGATTCTTCTCCTTCTCACTCAAACAATGCTGAATTGTTTGAGACAAATGTAAGTGTCACATTGCATGTATATGCCATATTGGGGATGTGTTAGTCATTTCTCTCAAGTCTTCTAATTCATGGCATTCTTACAATTCAAATATGCATGAAAGTGAATTTTGCAAAACAAATTTTGTGGAAAGTCGGATGTTGAGTCCTTTTTATAGGAAACACACTTATTTACTTTGCATGCATCCCACATTACAATAGATATCATCAATACATAAATTTCTAAGACATACCCTTTACAACATAACTTTAGTGCAAATTTTTTTAAGTATTTTTGGTGTTATTCTTCAATTAAAATGAGAATTTCATATCAGTAATTTACATGAGAAATGTTTTATTAGATGTTAGCATAAAAATTCTAATTTCTATTAAACTAAAATATCAAAAGTACTCAATGAATTAGATTTAAGTTTTATCCTTTAAAAAAGGATTTCATTTAGCACCGATTTCTTTTCAAGCAACATGATAAGTCTTGAAATCCAACAATAACTAAGACCTAAAACAAATTTTAAAAGAAAAAAATTACTTTAAATATATTGAATCTTTTTGTTAATATATATGGTTTTTTTTATTAATGTATGAGATCTTTTTTACTTTATAAATACTAATGAAAAATATTTTAGTTGTTTTAAAATTTGTTTGATGGTGAATTTAAAGTATAAATTTTAGTTGTTGTATCCTTGAATTGTGTTTGAAATGACCTTTTATATTTGATCACTTTGAAGGTTGATGAAAATTGGGTAGGATGTAAGAAAGGATGGGCTGGTAGAGGACGTGGAAAGGGTAGAGGGCGCACTCAAGGACGTGGCCTACTTGCCCCACCCTCTCAATCAAGCAGTACTATCCTTTGTGATGCACACACAAAACACAACACTAAGGGCCCAAGAATGCCAGATGGAACAAGAGGCTTCACCATGGGACGTGGCAAGCCAATGAGTCCTTCTTCTCATGTCACTTCACCTAAAGAGTGATGGATATTTCTTAAGTTTTTCCTTTGGCTACATATAGTGAACTTAGGAGAATTCTTTGCATTTCTTCACCACAGTTATTTAAAATCAGCAAAAGTGTTTTAGAAGACCCTATTATGTGGGCTACTAGACGGGTAGTCCCAATTTTTTAGATTTGACCAGTTTAGTAATAATTCATGATGTATAGTGTGATATGGTATGGCAATCCTTATGATAATGGCCACGAAGATTTTAAATCTTACTTAGCTTTCAATTTAGTGAGGGGTATTGTTTTTAATGTCGGAAATAAGTGCTTATTGTTATTGTACACTAAATTGTTTTTGGGATTGAATAAGAGACTTAGGAGTCAAATTCTCCCCTCCTTGTCTAACAGTTCTTTTCAACCCTCTTCAAGGTCAATAAATATTTTATTATCTACCTGTTATACAAAAGTGCTTTCTATTTCTATTGCTTGGACTTTTCAAAATAATTACTCTTCAACCTCACCGTTTATTTTCTTAAAATTTAATATTTTAATTAGTAATTATTACAATTAATTAATCATAAATATAATAATGAAAAATAAAGTTATGGGTGGATGTTATGTCAGTTACCCACTTATACCACTTTTTAGTGTATCTATGAAAAGAAAAAAGAAAAATCCTATAGAGTGCATTTACAGTCGACCTAGCGATAATAGATATTTTTAAGGATCAATATGTATAACTTTCAAATATGAGATCCTAGTCATATTTTCTTATGAACAGGAGACTATGCAACTTGTTTGTAAAATATGCACAATTTTCAATGCTATATTCTTTATTTTCTTAGGTGACAGGTATTCACTCTTTAATTTAATTTTAAATACATTGTGATATAAAATTCTTTCTGGGTGGATACACCTACTTGTGCACTTTTTACATGAGCCTTTTTCCATTTAGAAACAACAGCCAATATAACACTACAAAAAATGAATATTAGAAGTAGGCATTTCTAACCCATAAACACCTTTACTTATGCACTTTACATAGAAGCTCATTTTATAAAAGCCTTTTTTTCACTTTACATCTCTTTTTCCCCTTCAAGAAATAACAAAGATTATATTAATAAGGTGTGACATGATTGATAAATAATCTTGATCCTTAAATATATGATCATAGATTTAATTCATAATCCTATATATGAAAAAATATTTATTAAAAAGATCATTCTCTTAAATGAATTTTAATATCTCGAGAGATTAACCCTTAAAAAAAATGAGAATATGTTAACATATATAAACACATATATATATATATAGAGAGAGATCTCAACACATTTTGATCTTGGAATTGTAAGACAAAGATAATCTAATCCCAAAATCTAATTTATGGAATAAAAATTGTTCAAAACAAGCTCTATTTTCTTTTTTTCCAAATCCTAATATGGGATTTCAACAATCCGTTTTCTCATGTCATTACAAAATGTTAATGATATAATATTACCTTCGATTTTATATATATAAAAAAATAATGACTTAATTGATCCAGACCAATAAAAATTATTAAATTGATTAATTTATCATAAATTTTAATTTTATTCTAAGACCACTAATTACATTAAATGATTTAAAAGGTGATAAGATATATGCATAACATACCATTTCCCCTCATCAATCCAATACTTCTGTAAGGTGTTCTACCAGGTAAATGCATTTGTCCGGCAAAAAAGCAATTTCCATAATTTCATGCTTTATTTGGTAGAGAGAATGAAAATGAAAACGACAAAAATAAAAATGAGATATTTAAATTAAAGTGTAGAAATTAGGAGACCAATATCACAACATTAGTGATAACCTGATCTTCCAAGAAAAAAGAACATCAAAGAAAAATAAATTAACCATTAAACGGGAGAGACCAATACGATGGTACAACAAGATATAGAGACCTATATGGTGGTATACCAAAACACGATGAGGACGGAGGATTAGAGCATATGTTGGTGATGAATATACCAGTCATGTTCCCTTCAACTACCATCTGTTTCCTTAAATGGATCTTAGTCTTTGGGGATACAGGAGCAAACCTATATTCAAGTGAGGATCTGCAAATGTATCTCCTCACTTTACTTTGATGAGATTACAAATAAATATCATAATTTTTTATTTTCAAATTTTTGAGTTCATTGACTAAATTTTTTTAATTCTCATTTATTTTATGATCTTAACCTTCTCCATATGATTAATAATAATAATAATTATTATTATTATTATCTCTTAAATAAATTACTCTTATTGACTTTGTCCCAAATGTATCATTGGCTGAATATCCTGGTTAAAGAAGATGGAAACTATGCAACAAATTTGAGGAAAATAATCGTGTCAATACGTAGTATCTATTATCTTTTTGGGATGATTGCCGTGTACTATTTTTTTTTCCAGAGTAGACTATATTCGTATCTCCAATGTTTCCTTCAAATTATACTCTATACTTTTCCTTTTTTCATCCTAAATTATTTTTTAATTGTTTATTTTATATTATATCCTGTTCTCCTCCCTTTTAAACACCGTTTAATACTTCAACAGAAAGTTGACATATATTGATCACATAACTATTAATAAAAATTTATGTCTAAAATATACTCATCTTTTTCTTAACTCCATAAAAGACATGACATCATTTTCAACCTGAAAATATTTTAACACTCTTGATTCTTTTTCTTTTTTTCCTAATTAGACGTGAACCCACCATGTTGATACGCATGTGTTAACATTCTTCCTCCTTCTCCTCCTCCTCCTCCTTCTTCTTAGTTCAATTTTTTCGGTGCATGTTGGATTGTTTGGTTGCTGCGTTTTTGTTGAACGTGTTCCCAGCAATTCTTTTGATTGAATATGACTCTTTGCTTCAATTTTTAGTATTTTGCTTCTGCATTTGTGTTTTTAACTCCTTTCATTAAAATATTTATTTTTTATGGTTAAGTATTTGATATAATGTCTCAATCAATAACTACATCTTCTTGAAGTGTTAACAAAAATGAAATAAGAGTCAAATATTAAAAAAAAAATTGGTATTTTCTTAAGAAAATGTCTATTCACAGGATCAATTGTTAATTTATTATTAAGTATTTAATAAAGATATTAGGATAATTTCGTCTGCTCACATATTTTAATTGACGTTAGTTAACAACGTTAACACATGAGTAAAAGTATTTAAAAAAAGGAAGAAGTATTAAGTGTAATTTGACAAAAAAAAGATAAAAGTAATGTAAAAAAAGAAGAAACATCAAATATAATTTAAGAAAAATACAGGCTACAAGTGTAATTTAGTCTTTATCTTTCAATTTAAGTTTAATAAATTATTATCGTAAAAAAATTCAATGTGATCGAACTAATATAATATTAAACATTTTTCAATCTTATCGCAATCCATAATTAAATGACTGCATGTGTTCCAATTTTTTTACTGCCACACTAATTAAAAGTTAATGACTTTTAAATTAATTATAACTTTAAGGTCTTCTATATCAATCAAAATATTAAAAATTTTGTTTTGTTTATCTTTTGGTACGGTTGAACTTACCTGAGTACATAGGGTATAATTAATAATTGGAAAATGGCGTGAAGGTTCATCCCATTTTTAAGTGAATAGGTGTATGGAAAAGAAAGAAAAAAAATAAGAAAAGAAAGAGATAAAAAGTGAAAGATGCATTTAATAAGAAAGGAGGGGAAAGATAAAAAAAATAGATGGAAAAGAAAGCGAATATATAAAAGTTAATAATAATTTATGATCTCTTTCTATTATTTATTATCATTGATCTTCATTATCAATTCTAAAATTTCTTTTTCTTTTTCTTTCTCTGTATCGTTTTTAATATTGGTTGTGCATAAGCATCTATAAATTCTCGATTAGTTTTCTGAATAAGCATAATTCTAAATTTCTAATGATCATCTAAAGAAAATGACAATGATCTCTTAAATTGATTCCCTTGAAGTAGTTTTACAAATTTCGATCCTTCAGAGATTAATATTTAGCCTGTAACTTAATTATATATAAAGGTTTTTATCTTTCTCTAAAAATATATTTTGTGAAGATTAAATTTAATATATGTTATCAACTAAATTATACCTATTAGATTTGTTATTAGCTTATTGTCATCACATACGTTATATTTGAGGTTCTGTGACTATGATTAATCCAACTCATTAGAAATTGAATTGAGCCCTAGTAAAATATGCACTTAAGCTAAAGATATAAAATGTAAAAGTTAAAATATAAAAAATTAAAGATCAAATATCAACTCACAAACATAAAAAGAGAATATAAAAGTGGTCTTTTTCAACTAGCACAGAGATAAACAGAGAAAAAAAAGGTGTAATAATCAAGGTTAAAAAACTAATGCTCACGGTGATCCTATCAATAAAGTTCGAGTTCTGAACATGCATCCTGCAGCATCAAATATTCTGAAAGAAAGCTAAGAGAAAAAGCTTTACAGCTCATAATATATACATCAAACTCAAACATGATTATTTTTCGGAAAAGATACTTATATAGTCTAAAAAAACACTAATGCTCATGGACGATTGCTTGCTAGAATTTCGGGTACTGCGTGACCATTATAGTTTTAGTAATAGCAATAATGGTACATTGTCACTGCCACTTCTTCGTTTCACCAATGAACTCAGTCAGACATTGCATCGTGCTCTGGCACATAAATAATTTATTGATATCCTATGGCGTATGGGTTTGACGTCAATCCGAAAATTTGGTACATTGAAACAGATTACATCTCTAATTCGGTAAAATCTGTCTCATAAGTTAAATAATAATACAAAGAAGAAAAAAAAATATCTTCTATCCATTAATTTTGTTTTTTTATTTGCATATAAATAACCCTTACGTGTAGCACACAGCATGTCATAAGAATTTGAAGTTGTGAAGTCCTTCTTACATAGTATAGACATTCTCAAGCCATGATTTGTAGACTTTTCACCATCTACTTCACTTTCTTCTTATGTTTGCTTTTTACCTTCTTCGTTCCTTATGTTCATAGCAATAACCAGCTTGATACCAATTTCTATGATGGATCATGCCCCAATTTGGCCACGATTGTTAGATATGGTGTTTGGTCAGCCATTAAAAATGACAACAGAATGGCTGCGTCCCTCCTTCGGTTGCACTTTCACGATTGCATAGTAAATGTAAATTCTGTTGTGCTTTAATTAGGATTTTGTTATTTCTTACACTTCAAAATGAACGTACTCTTTAGCATGGCTTTATATGTGCTTTCTGCCAGAGTCGAAATCATACCGCATCACACTAATTAGTAATAGTATGTGTTTCTCACTTGCTTTACTAGAAGTTTTAATTTTGATGGTAGAAGCATGCGGTTAAATGAATCGGCAATAGAAATTAATTTTAGTTGAATATAATAGGTCCAGTTCAGCCTAATGGTGAGTGAGACAAAAAAAATAATTGTTGTTTGTCCTTTTACGGCTTGAAGCTAATTCAAGAGTGTGACTATGCTATACGGCATAAAACTTGAAATCTATTTGTTCTTTCATTCATATCACATACACAAATTAACTTCTTTCCCTGTTTCCCTTATATTTAATTGGGTAAAATATATTTTTATCATGTATTTTTAGTAAAATTTGATTTTAGTTCATGCATTTCAAATCCATCATTTTAGTACTCTTCAAACTTTGAAAAACATGTAAATTTATTTCATTAAATCGGCCATTTGTATTAAGGGGTACTAAATCTACATATTTTTTGAAGTTTAAAGATTAAAATAGTTGATTTTAAAATACAAAGACTAAAATCAATTTTTACAGGAAATACAGAGACTAAAAATATATTTCATCTTATTTAATTTTATTTTTATATTTGATTTAGAGGGAAAAAAGATGGGAGATATAAAAAACTTTAAAAATGAATTAAAGAAAAAAGATGGGAGTATATTTTATTTCTAAATGTCAATTTTCTTTTATTTTTCTTCAATTAAAAAAACAAATGGTTAATTACGTGTTTTAAATCATGTAATAATTTCATCATTTTTACAGTATTTACATTGCATATGTAATTATTGTGCTTGGTGCCATGCCATTATAATCATGATAACTTACACGGGGACGTCATTAATTATGTTTAATTGCTTGTGAAAGGGTTGTGATGCTTCTGTGCTTCTTGATGATACCCCATATTTCACGGGCGAAAAGAATGCTTCTCCTAATCGCAATTCACTTCGGGGGATGGAAGTGATTGATAATATAAAAGAACAAGTTGAAAGGCAATGTCCATCAACAGTTTCTTGCGCTGATATCTTATCCTTAGCAGTTAGGGAAGCTATTGATCTGGTAAAAGTGTCATTTACTTTATATTAATTGTTGATAGAAATTCTCAGATGAAAGTTCCTTATAATTAAAACAACCTTTTTGCCTAGGTTGGAGGACCTTCTTGGCCTGTTGCATTAGGCCGAAGAGATGCAACAAAAGCCAATCGGATGGAAGCTAATCAACAAATTCCTTCACCGTTCGAGCCTCTAGATAACATCATTGCAAAGTTTACTTCAAAGGGTCTTAACTTGAGAGATGTTGTAGCCCTTTCAGGTTCTTACTCTTTTCACCAAATATTTGAAGCTTTTTTAATACATGACATCATACATAGTTAAATTCAATTTGATACAATAATGTATGAAATCTATATTTGATTCATTAAATAAAAATTTTAAAGGAGATTCTGGTCTATCTCATAAAGGATAGCAAACTACATTAAGATGATCTCCTGAGATTGTGTAATTACATATAATTCTATTCCTTTTTATTTTCCTACACTAACTCCTTTTAAGTTTGAAAATATTACACTAACACCAACTTACTAACACCCCTTATATGTTTGAAAATATTACACTAACATCACCTCAAACCTTATACTAATACCCCTACAAGAGAGCTGAAAGTAATGGTTAAAAAAATAGGAAACGAAACATCAGGAGTTGTTGCTATAATTTGTTCTAGAAAGTATAACTATTTAGTGGAGAGTCAGAATATAATTTGCTTTATATAGTTTGGGGATTATTTCCATACACAACCTATTATGGTGATGACTGATGAGTGTTTGATAATTGATATCAGTGACTTGATGTGTCTATTTCCATGATCAGGGGCACATACAATTGGTTATGCCCGATGCTTGACCTTCAAAAGGAGACTTTTTGATTTTCAAGGCTCTGGCAGACCTGATCCTGTGCTTGCCTCTTCACTTCTCTCAAAATTGCAAAGCACGTGTCCAAATGGAGACACTTCAAACAGCTACATTGCACCTCTTGATTCTAATACTACTTTGACCTTCGACAATGAGTATTATAGAAATCTCTTATACAACAAAGGGCTTCTAGAATCTGACATGGCACTACTTGCGGATCGAAGGACTTCTTCTATGGCTTATTTTTACAGCACCGACCAATATTCCTTCTATAATGATTTTGCTGCATCCATGGTGAAGCTTAGTAATGTTGGAGTACTTACAGGAATACAAGGGCAAATTAGAAGGAAATGTGGCTCTGTAAACTATTAAGTGCTTGTATTTTCAACTTAGCAAAACCTCAACAATGTAATTGAGGAAGCCAATGTAAGTCACTTGGAGCATAAATGCTATCCTTCTGTATATTATGTCAAGTCCATCATCATTGTAGGTGTTGGCGTTACCCCAGGAATATTCAGATTAGCCATGTTAACTTTTATGTCAAGATCATTCTGCTGAAATATGAAACCTTGATGACATCACTATTTATAATTTTATATATGCTTTGCTATTTGTTTGTTTGTACACTACTAAACAATTGTAAATTTGTATTAGATTAATATACTTAATCTGCCTATTTTATGAACGAGTTATGTATATGATCTTGGATTGACGTTCCTTCAAGATCAATTTCTTATTAGCCATCACCAAGGGTTTAATCACAGATCCAAATAGGTAACTCTGTCTGTTGTAACTGTTGTGATATGTGAGCAACTACAAAACATTAATCAATGGTACTATCTAACAAATGCAATTGTTGCAAGTTTTAACGGTGCAATATTACTTCTTCCTATGGATTGGCTAGTCTCTCTTCGTCATATTTATAGAGAAGCAAACTCGTGTGTAGATTTGTTTGCTAAGAAAGATGCCAAGGGAAGTTCAGAACATTCTATTTGGAAGGCTTGTCCTTCTAAGTTATTTTTGCTCAAATCATTGTTTGTCTTTGCAGGAAATTTTTTCCTGTGGCCTCCACTATTTTTTGTTTGATATTTCATTCCACTTTCACCCTATCAAACAATCAACATTCTTTCCCTCCTTCTTTCCCTCTATTTCATTTGTACCAAACAGACAATAAATCTATTATGGAAGGGTTTGTGTGTGACTTTTGAGTGCATAATTATCATAGTGCTAGGGTGTCTATGTTTTAACATTCACAAATACTTATCTCTAACATAGGTTAGGCAATAGATCTGTGTTTGATAACTTGGACTATTTTCAATCTTACTCGTTATCTTCAGTTAGTCTTCTAAGCAAACATGATTCTAAATTTCTATATATTAATCACCCAAATTGAGAAGATAAAGAACGGTCTCTTCTGTTTTTTGAGGTGATGAAGAACGGTCTCTTAAATTTTACTACTTCCGTATTGTTTTGCAATTTGCTATCATGTCATTTGTCATCACATGAAAATATACGAGGTTCTAAAATCTCATGAAAATAAGAAAATAGAGCTAAAATGTTAGTATTCTCGCTCATTAGAAATTGAATTTGAAGTTAAATACTTAAATCCTATAGCAAGAATCAGTAAGCGGAAGGTATATCACATGAGTGCTTCGCATACATGTAAAACATTAAGAAAATTTTTGTCTTATATGAGTGGTTTTTCTAATACCTAATAAGGACAGAAAAAGAGATGTGACAAAAAAGAATTAGACAATTAATAAAGTGCAAAATTAAGATTATATATCAGATCACTGAATTAATAAGAAAATAAAAAGAGAATATAAAAAAAGGCTCTTTTTCAACGAGCACAACAAAGATAGACGTGGAAAAAATAATGTGTGATAAGGTTAAAACACTCCATGAACCATGCTTGCTAGAAGTTCTAGCCACGCGTGACTAATAGAATTTTAGTAATATCAATAATGGTGGTTCCACTTCTTCGTTTCACCAATAAAATCTGACAGACATTCCATCGTGCTAGCTAGCACATAAATAATTTATGGTTATCCCTATGGCTATATATGGGTTTGACGTCAATCCAAAAATTTGGTACATTGAAACAGATTATACCTCTGATTCAGTAATTCTGACTCATAAGTTAAATAATTAATACAATAAAAAAATAATACACTTGTATCCATTATAATTTTGATTTTATTTGCGTATAAATAACCCGTAGCTCACAGCATGCCATAAGAAATTGAAATTGTCAAGTCCTTCTTACTTAGTAGACATTCTCAAGCCATGACTTGTAAACTTGTGATCTACTTCACTTTCTTCTTCTGCTTGCTTTTTACCTTGGTTCCTTATGTTCATATGTATCCCTCGTACCCCTATAGTGGAAATTACCAGCTTGACCTCAATTTCTATGATAGATCATGCCCAAATTTGCAAAGGATTGTTGGATATGGTGTTTGGTTAGCCTTAAAAAATGACAACAGAATGGCCGCGTCCCTCCTTCGGTTGCACTTTCACGATTGCATAGTAAATGTAAATTTTGTTGTGCTTTAATTAGGATTTTCTTATTTCTTACACTTCAAAATGAACAACACACGTACTTAATTTGCATGGCTTTATATGTCTTTCCGTCAGACTCTAAATCATACTAGATCACACTAATTAGTAGTTGTTGGAGGAATTTTCATAAATATAAATGATAGTTTTGATGATAGAAGCATGTTGTTAATTGATTGACTCTAGAAATATATTAGTTGAATAAATACTTGAACGTGTTATAATTGGTCCTTATCCACAAAAATTTATTCCCACTACTTGGGCACTTTGGCCCCTTGCTACCTTCCCGTTCCTATATCTATATTTGTTTTATGAACATTAGGTAGACACAACACATTAAATCTAGAAACTTAGTTTTCCTTATTAACTCAATTAATAAGAACGGATCACATACACGTGCATAGATATAGATTTGAAATGGGTTAGATCAGACTACTTAAGATTATTTTTTTTATACCGGGGAGGGGCAGAGCCCCTAGATTTATTTCTAACTTCTAACACATTTGGAATTTTATTGTGGTGGAAATCTTTGTGTGACTGGACATACAGGAGAAAAAGAAAAAGTGAAACGTGATAATAAAATGTGGTAGGAAAGAAAAATGGAGTGAAAAAAAAAAGTTGTATGATAATAATAACTCATTTTTTTTTTTACACAATAATAACAGTTTTACCCTCATTCAATCACAATTTATCATTAATATGAGTTTTAAGATAATTATTATAAAAATTAATAAATTTATCATTTATTATAGTTTGTGATTGATCAAACAACAATGTATGTTAGTGCATAATGTTCTCATATAATTAAACTTAATCCGTTTCCCTTTCCACCGTCTCTCATAACCTTTAGTTATACTTTAGTGCATAATTTTGAAGGTTATATGTATTGTATATTATCACATTTGTAATTAACCCTCTTTTTTATTTTTGTTTACATTACATAAGTAATTATCACATTTAGTATATGCTACTAAAATCATAATAACTTATACGGGGAAGTCATTAATTATTTTCAATTGCTTGTCAAATTAAGGGCTGTGATGCTTCTGTACTTCTTGATGATACACCATATTTTACGGGCGAAAAGAATGCTCTTCCTAATCGCAATTCACTTCGGGGGTTTGAAGTCATTGATGACATAAAAGAACATCTTGAAAGGATATGTCCATCAACAGTTTCCTGCGCTGATATATTAGCCTTAGCAGCTAGGGAAGCTATTGATCAGGTAAAAGTGACACTTCCTTTAAAGTATTGGACACATATTGTCTCAACTGAAAGTTCCTTTATTAATCAACCTATTTGATTTAACTAACGTTGTTGTTGAATCTTCCCCTATGTTTTGGGGTGTTTTAGATTGGAGGGCCTTCTTGGCAAGTTCAATTAGGCCGAAGAGATGCAACAACAACAAGTAAGGAAGCAGCTGAGCAACAAATTCCCTCACCAATTGAGCCTCTAGAAAACATTACTGCAAAGTTTTTCTCCAAGGGTCTTGACATGAAGGATGTCGTAGCCCTTTCAGGTTTTTACTCTTTTCTCACCTTTCTCTAACTTCATTTAGAATACACAAATACTAACTAGCATCTTAAATAAAAAATTTCAATAAAAATTGGTATTAATATACATGTATTGTGATTTCCAATGCATTTCAAATGTGAACTTCGTAATAGGATACTGGTTAAGAAGACTATTTAGAATATATATCATTCTAATTTTATGAAGTAATAGAAACTAACTTCAACTTTCACTAAATATCTTAAGCTCTTTTTAGTATATGACTATGATGACATCATATATTGTTAAATGATCAAATCTGATATCAAGGGGTGTAACTCAGCTGTTAAACCCTCGGTACTTATCTTTGATTCCCACAAATAAAAAGAATCATCAATTCACTGTTAGATCAACTTTATATCTCAATTTGACATGAATAACTTTATGTGTCTATTTTCATCAGGAGCACATACAATTGGTTTTGCCCGATGCTTCACCTTCAAAGGGAGACTTTTCGACTTTCAAGGGTCTGGCAGACCTGATCCCGCGCTTGACTTCTCACTTCTCTCAAAATTGCAAAACACTTGTCCAAATGAAGATGCTTCAAACAGCAATCTAGCACCTCTTGATGCTACAAGTACTATGATGTTTGACAATGAGTATTATAGAAATATCGTATACAACACAGCGCTTCTAGAATCTGACCAAGCACTACTTAAGGATCGAAGGACTGCTCCTACGGTTTATTATTACAGCAACAACCGGTTTTCCTTCTACAATGATTTTGCCAAATCCATGGTGAAGCTTAGTAATGTAGGAGTACTTACAGGAGCAGAAGGGCAAATTAGATATAAATGTGGCTCTGTAAACTATTGAGTGCTTGTATTTTTCAGCTTCTTAGAAAAACCTCAACAATGTAATTGAGGAAGCCAATAAGTCACTTGGAGTATGAATGCTATCCTTTGTATATTATGTGGAGTGATCATCATCATGGTAGGTGGTGGTAGTATTCCAGAAGAGTGAAGATTAGCCATGTTAGATTTTATGTCAAGATCTTTATGTAGAAATATGAAACCTTGATGTCAAAGCTCAAAAAATAATCTTTGTATCCATGTGTTGCTAAGTTTGTACACTAAACAGATGAAAATTTGTAATAAATTAATGTACTTTGCCAATTTTGTAGACTACTAAACCATGGATCTAAGATAACATTCCTCCAAATTAAATCAATTTCTCATTAATCATCGCCAAATCTCTGCCACTCCCTGTTTATTATAACTGTCGTGATGTGCATCTAAACATTAATTAGTGGTACTCTCCGGCAAATGCAACTGTTGAACGGTACAATAAAAAAAAGTTACTTGTACACCCCTCACACCCATTTAACACAGAGATAAAAATAATATAAATATAATAAGATATGATATGATGGATAAAATAAGATAAAAAAAAATAAGATATTAATGAGGTGTTTAAAATAATAAAATATTTGTGTATAATTACTTATAAAAATATAAAAGTGATATGAAAACTATATTATTAAGAGTGTTATAAGGAGGCTTTACGTGTAGTTTTGAGTACGTAGTTAGTGGTTACTGTAAATATACTGCCCATTGATCAAGTGCTCTCATCCCTTTTATTCCACTTAAATTATGCATTGTGCTTACGGAAGGGCATCTACATCTCTTAATCTTATTCTGGTCTCTTTCGTCTGATGCAGACTTGCAATATAAGCATGGGAAATATCTTCTTCTTTTATTTACGTTAAAAATAATATTCTGTTTTATAAATAAACCCAATTTAAGGGATGTGATACCTAAGATACTCCACTTGCATATGTCACGACCTATAGATTAATTAACGGAAAAATGTATGCACGATTTATAATATTATTTCCTTAATTTGTTGTTAAAGTTTGTATACATTACATAGGTTACTCGCTTTTTATATGCTATTTTTTTTTGTTCTTGCTCTGTAAGACGTAGGTGTTGTTAGGCTATGTAAACCAAATTATTCATTTTGTCTGTGTTTAATCAAAAAAACTCTTGTGTAAAAGTGAAATAACATTGCAATTCTGCTGATCATTCCGTGCTCTCATCGACACATATCTTACAAAGTATAAACGTGCATACAATTGAATACCAGCGTTGGATTTTTTGCACAAAATGAGTGATGAGATATGTGATGAATTATGTGGTTAAAGGAGAAGGAAAGGTCATAAATTTTTTATATCCATTAAAAAAAACTAACAATCAATAAAATAAAATAAAAAGTTGAATCCATATCAAGCATGAGAAGGGTATTACCTAAAAGATTCAAACCAATCAGAATGCAGAATATCAGATTCAACCCCTCTATGCTTTATGCGCACTATTGCTTGTCTTTATTTATCCAATATGCGATTTTATAATTATTTCATACCCCACCTCGAGTCTAACTGGATTTGTTCAATTGTGACTTGCATACATCATTAGTAACTCACATGTTCTTTTTTTTTGTCTGGGATGCTTCTACTTCTTCATGAACTTGTACTAAAGTCAGTCTCGGATTTCTCAGTCTCTCTTTTCTTTTTTTCCACCATTGAACTTGTGCTTTTCGGTCTCAACTCTCACTCACGGCTTCAGTGTTTTCTTTTGCTTAAATATATTTTTGTCCATGATATATATTCACTTTTTGTATTTAATTTTGATGAGTTTTTCTTTCGAATTGATCCTTACAATTCATCAGGATCCGTTAATGATCCCGTAGGTAGGTTAAATAGGATTAGGACAGTGTAAACCACTAGACCATTAAGGCAAGGATCTTAGGCCTCAATTTTTTAAGATCTCAATATTTTTATATTTTTCAAAAGAAATATTTGTTATTAATTTTAATTATTAAATGATAAATAAAATTATAGTATGATATATTATTTGGTATTATTTTTATTAATAAAACCACAAATATTAAATATAGATGTAAATATTATTATAAATAATTTAAGTATATTTTTCTTATTTATTTAAAAAAAATTAAGCAAATTATTTTATATTTATTTTACATCCTACCTCTTTTTTCTCTATAAATATATCTATTTTACATTTTATATCTTTCCTCCTCTATTTTTGGATCTAACAAAACTTTTGTAAATAATTCTGCAGTTAAAAAAGATAAAAGATTAATATAAAAATTGATATTTTATATAATATATTAAGTCTTTTAAAATTCTGGTAAAAAAAAAAAAATCTTTTTAACATTTTAGCTTTAGTTCCAAAATGTCTATAGACCGACCTGGATAGGATTACAACGCCATATAAACACGCACAAACTCATCTTCCTCCTACTGCAGCTGCTTTCTTTCACCACCCCTCTTCTTTTTCACCATCTGTGAAACCCACTTTGCCACTTTGTCTTCATCTCTTCGCGAACCACAAAATACTAGAAAACCCACCCCCAACCAACACCGCGAACCCACCATAGCGGCGACAGAATCAGAAACACAAAAAAAAAATTGAAACCCATCACCAACCAATGCGCGAGATGCACAGCTTAGTGTTGGACGTAGGTGGCGGCGTGGATTGAGTGGATTGACCATCATGCGAGATGCACACCTCGGTGTTGGACGTCGGTGGCAGCGCAGAGTTCTTGGAGGAACTCGCAGCAGTGGCAGTAGAGGGCCACAGAGGCGGCAAGGGAAACCAGGTGGAGCTCCGCGTTCAGGGAGAGCTTGGTGGGGGGGGGAGCCCAGGGAACTCCAGGTTCACGCCCACCAAGATGCGGTCGGAGGTGGCCAAGCCCACGGCGGCGATGAAGAACTTGGTGATGGGGGCGGGCTAGGGGTTGGGCGGTGGGGGACAAGGTGGAGAGGAGTTTCGGGAGGGTCACGACGGCGGACTCTGCCATGGGCTTCGAAGGCTGCAACAAGGAGGTTACCGTAACACACTTAGCTACCCATGTCATTCCCAACAGCAAGAAAGGAGAAGAGACTCAACAGAAAAAGGGGTTCTCCAAAGGGACAGACTGGGAAAAGAAAGAAAAAAAATAAATTTTTTAAGCATACGGTTAATTCTACTCAGTTAAAAAGTACATGTCACAGCATACATCACATAAACAGTTAGCCAATCTCATGATAGGAACTTCAAACAAAAAATTTTAAATATTAGAAATCTAAAAATTTAATAAGAACATGAGGTAAAAATTAAATATATATCATGAATAAAAAATATATTTAAGTTTTTTTTTTCATTTTTTTGTTTGTTGATTCGTCATTTGAGTTCTTATTTCATGTTGATATTGTCAGGCATGCCCAATACAAAGTGAGTGTGAATTGGGGTAGATTTGCATCAAGCATTTGAACTTAATTTTCCTAAAAAAGTTTAATGTTTATACATTAAGAATATAAAATAATTTTATATTATCATCCAATCATATATTATTATTTAAATTATTTTAAAAATTAACAAATTTATCGTACAATGATTGTGATTAAGTAACTATACAAAACTTTTTACATTATTACATATTCCTTTTTCAATTTTTAAAATATTGAAAAGTTTGAGGTGTATCACTAGTCTTCTATTCACCATTGAAAACTTTGAGTGGTTAAATAGGAATTAGGAATTCATCCATTACTTTTTCACTTTTTCCTCTAAAATAATTCTCAAAAGTTCTTTTATAAGTTCGGTCATTTTAATTACACTTCTTTAATATGACTTTTTTATCCCATAAATAAAAAAATTACACAAATAAAATAAGTTAAAGAATATTTAACTAAGTGATACAAATTATGATTCATGGTGAATAATCGATTTCCTCTAAACCAATTTTTCACTTTCACTTTTTCTTTTTCCATTGAGAAATTGGTTTTCCAAAAAATGATTTTTCAATGGGTGAATTTTTTTCAATTATATATTTATTTATTTATTTTAAAATATTTATTTTCATTTTTAAGAATTTTTATTTCCTTTTAAATTTCAATTTTATGATTTATATATTTAAAAAAATAGTTTAGGAATCAGTTAATTCCTTTAAAAATTTTATGGAGGTGATTTTTTTTGAACTATTTTATTTATGTTTATGATGTTTTATCAATCAAATAAAAATATAATAATGTAGTTCCATAAATATAAATTGAGTTAAATAAAATTTTTATTAATAACAATCATTTTTAATTTTTTATAGAAATATTAAAATATTTTAAAAAAAATGAAAATCTAGTCTAGAAAAATAATATCTCAATCATACAAATATTTTTTTTTCATTTTTTTTTCATTTAGAAAACAATTTTGGATGTAGTGTTATTTAGCATGATTGAAGAAGAAGAAAAAATAATACAAACAATTTAGATAAATATAATAATATGCATGGATGGACATAATTAAAATAGAGAGTCTTAAAGAATTAATAATAGGATTTCAATGATGAATTATAAGTTTAAAAAAATATAAATATATACAATTAATAAAATGAAAATACAGAGATTCTTCACTCTTGAAAAAATGAATAAACAAAAAAACTAATAACATATGTCAAATAATATATTTTTTTAAAAATGATAAATATATATAATTAATAAAAAAAAATATAGAAAATTAAAAAACATAGTTAAGAAATCAGTTTCTAGGAAACCAATCTCTTAACTCATGCGAAATTATAAAAAAAAAAAAAAAATGACACCTTGAAAGATCGATTACCCAAGAATCGATTTCAAAACCCATACAAACAAATATAAGAAATTGGTTCTTCAACTCATGTAAAAAAATTTGACACAGTAGAATATATCATTTGGATAAATAAAAATGGGCCGTATTATTTGAGTAATTTTTATTTTTATTTATATTTTAGGGGTAAAAAACTCTCTTTAATCTACTTTCTTTTATGATGAATTATTAGCATCGATCTTACATTTTATCTTTGTCAATCGAGGAAAAGGAATTCAAAGATAAGAGAATTATAAAGTATGAGAAATAAGTATGTACCAAAAAAACTAGACGCATAAGTATGTACCAAAAAACTAGACGCATAAACAAAATGTTTTACTTTTATACCATATTTTGTTGTATGTCTTTACTTAGAAAAGTTTTAAAATGTTAAGATAGGATTTCTATTTTTTTTATAAATGTGTACCATATTTTGATTAATTATGAAATTAATTAAAACAATAATATTATTACGTAACTAAGTTTAAAAAAATCTCTCTCACCTTCCCTAACCTTTTAGTGCCCGTTTAATCTAAAATTCCATAAAATTAACTTTAAAATATTAAGTATAATTAAAACATTTACTTAATCTAAATTACTTATCTATATTAAAATGCATAGTTTTCATTTAAAACTATGAATGGATCTTTTTATTTTAATTTTAGAAACAGATAGAGACGTATCCTTTCCACTACAGATATTCCGGTGAACTTGTAATAGCTTTAATGATTTGATGTTTTCTGGACTCAGCTTATTAATCATCATGATCACAACTCCAAAGGGAAGGACACATTGACATCAATGACATCATGTATCATATTACCATGCTAGAGGAGAGAGACGGGAAGAAGAAAAAAATTAAACTAAAGTAGATGAGAATCACATGAAATCAAATATTTATCGAAAATCATAAGCACACACAAAATTTAGGTGATTTAAGGCTGATATCTTCAAGGTCAAAACAAATCTAAATTTTCACATATTAATAGTTGAATTCAAACTCATATTTTTATGAGATACGAATCCCATTCTTACAACTGTGAATATTTTTTGTTGGCCAAATCAGTACTATTTACAATATAAAGACCGATTTAATAAATTACTAAGTAAGGAATAAATTGAGAGTTTTTTAAATATATTGGAACTAAATTATATATTTAACCTAACTTTTAAAAATCAGAATAATCCATTAATAATAAAAAATGAGAAAATAAATTATACACTCTCATAGTACAAACACAAATATATAATCAGAACTTTTGATTTAATAACTATCTAGAATTATTTTATTGTGCATTAAGAAATTTTTACACTAAAAATATATAACATTTTTTTAAACCAAAGGTCTTTATGACAATTGAACTTTTATGTAAGAGAACTTGCTTACAAGCCGTCCCTTGTCGGTAAAAGAGGTATGGATTTGTCAAATGATTCCACTGCCAAAAACTTTCTCTCCTAGTCACTCGTTGCAGTACCTAGAAAAAGCCCACCTCTCTGATTTCTTTATTGGTGTTACCCCACTCTCCCACCCAAAAAAAATTCCCTCACTTCTCTAATCTCCTGCACACTCAACATTATCATCAACACCACACCACAACCCCCAAAAGACCCTAACAAAAAGAAGCTCACACTTTTGCCAGAATTTGGGGCAAGCCAAAAAACATGCCAAGTTGAAATGCACAACCATTTTTGTGATCCCTATTCCCCCCTTCCTCTCTCTCAAAACCCCACAAAATGAGCCTCAAAAACATCAACTTCCTCTAGGCACATTTTTTTTAGTTCAAGTTGTATTTTATTGTTCTCATTCTAACAAAAGCCCTAATCTCAAACCCACAAAATGTGTCTCAAAAACATGAACTTTCTCTAGACACTCAATTTTCTTTTTCTTTTTTGGTTCAAGTTGTGTTTTCTATTCTCATAGAAACAAAAGCCCTAATCTCAAATGTCCACACCATTTGTTCAACAGCCACCACCCATAGAAGTGACCCAACAAGCCTACACGACCCATTCGGGTCACGGGTCGGTGGGACCCGTCATAGCGGTCCTCGCCGTCATCACCGTTCTCGGCGTCATCGCCGGCATGATCGGTAGGCTCTGTTCGGGTCGTCGGGTCATGGGTCACGGCGAGTTTGACGTCGAAACCTGGGTCGAAACCAAATGCTCCTCCTGCGTCGACGGCAGAATCGCCCCTCCGCCGCCACGACCACGTCCTCCGCCACCGCCGGAACACAACTCCGGCGAGGAATCGCCACCGGAGGAACCCCCTCAAGAGATCAAAGAACAACAACAACAGCGAGAAGAAGAGCAACACTCACATTCCCCCAGTAATAGTTAAGTGGCAGTGCTTAGTGCTCTCATATTACATTTCCAAATGTACAAAAAGAAAAAACCTAGATGCAATAATGTAGCATTGATGATGTTATTTTCCAATTTAAATTGATATTTTATCTCGATAATAATCATCAAAGTAACGATTAACAAGGGGGTGAAGTAACAATTAACAGGGGGAATGAATTAATGTCATAAATCTTTGCGAGATCGTCGATTATCAAAGTAACAATTATCGAGGTAAAATATCTGTTTTAATTAGAGAATAATATCAGCATTGTCTATTGGTTATGTATCTAAGTTTTGTCCCTCGGATTCTCTTGTTTTCCTGTTCAGGTCTTTGGTGTAATCTGCATTTCTTTCAATTTTCTCCATTGGGTTGATATTGAATCGTGGGCTTTAAATGAATGACCCATTGGTGATTGGGCTTTGAATGGGAAAATGTTCTGAACTCAACTTATTTTTGTTTTGCTTCTAAATCAAAGATGCATTTTCATTTAATGCACATTGGAAAAAAGCCGTGTCACGAATGATTTTTTTTGAATTACTATATGAATGCTGCTTCTTTAAAGAGGCAGTTGATGCTTTCAATTTGTTGGGTGGTTTGTTTGTTTGTTTTAAAGTTATTTATATTCAGGTGGTCTTTCGAGGATAGCATTAATTCAAATTCAAGCATTGGGCTTTCCATGCTAGAAACGACGACGTTAAGCAAGCACTTGTATTTTTTGAGTGTTTGTTAACTGTTATGTAGTATTCTTCTATTGCTCTATTCAGTGGTTCAATGAAAATGGAAATGCAATTAATGAGAGTGCTACTTTTGTGATCCACCGTCGTTGGATTCTCTTATAGTGAGGTGTGGACTAATTATGAAAGATCACTTTTTGGAGAGGCAGAAAAGACAAGGAAAGGGATCTTTCTTGGTAATGACCAATGGCTCTCCCTCTTGTCTTAACAGTGTCTATATATATTTGGTCTACGATTCTAGATAGGATTGTTCGAGGTGCTACTGTGACATAAGTGCAAGCTATTTGTATAATAAGGACAATAAATTGTAGCAAACGTTTACAGTTTATGATTATCCTGGACCATCTAGGAGATAAGAGTCACTCCCACTAAAGTATAACAATCAAAGCAAGCAATTCTAGAGAAGTGAAAAACTCCACGATTAGTCTATTAAAAAAGATCATTGGAAGTTGTTTTGGGATCCAAAACATGACACTTTTTTTTTATATAAATTTTAGACTCCCCTAAGATCGAATTTAGTAAGCAGCGATTTAAAAACCCTTTATTGCCCATTTGCCCGTGTTGGTCTTGTAGAATGAGATTGTCTTTCATTCCACTTCTTAACCTGTTGATGTTGGAGTAGTGGTAGGAGTTTAGGAAATTTACACAAAGTTGTAGGTTTAAATCTTGTTGTAACTATTGTAAAAAAATTCAAGTTTCATGTTACTTATAAATAGTGTTAAAATAAATTATATATATGCAACATAATTTTCATTTTATAAGTTGGTTTTTTAAAATTAAATTAAACTTAAACTCATATTTTAATATAATATTAGAGTTTATTTTAGATTAATAAAAAAAATAGTTATTGTCTTATTCACACACCAAACTACATAAGTGAAAGGATAATTTATATTTTATAGGATTGAATTAAATTTAAATGGGTTATAAGAATGTACATTGGACACACTCCATATGAAAAGGACATGCAGTGTGAGATAGAAGAAGCAAACACTTTGTAAATAGGATCATAGACTGTGCTGTAGATGACAACTCTTGCTGTCTGCATATATTGCATTTGCAGGTCTGCACATGCTTATTCCCTACCACATTTCGGATTTTTTATAGTGAAATGAAAATTTTGAAAATCTTATTGACCGTATAGATGGCAGTGAAGTGGGCACTGCAAACAACTCAAAAGCAAAAAGAAGGTCCCATGGAGATGTTTGTTTGTCCATGTCTAAAGCTAACCTTGATTTGCATGTACACACAAATTTGTAGGATGGCTACACCACGTGACTTTCTGATGCTATATTCACAGCAACTCTATTTACTCATCTGCCCAGTAATTTTACTCCTCTTTCTACGTTACGTTTATACTTCATACGTTTAAATTCAATTATATCAAAATTATTTTATTCTTATATTATAAATTTCTATACTCTCTTAAGAAAGTGAGTTTTTTCACGATTCTCACTCTCTTAATTAATTCATTTTTAAAATATTTTCTTTCTTTCTTCCTTGCACACTGATCACCAGATATAACTTATGCCAATTGATATTATTTTTTAAGGTTTTACATTTCTTAAAAATTTAAATTATTATTTTATTATAAGTATATTATTTTCACATTTAAATTAATCTTATTTTATTTTAAGTTCTAACAAATCAATCTTTATTATTTTTAAAATATTATTTTTACAATTATTATGTTTTCTTTGAATTTAAATTAAATTAATTTTTATTTTATATTATTCGATTCATTAAAAATATATATTAAAATAATTTTAATTTATATAATTAAACTATTGTGCATAAAAATATTTGGACATACATTTCAAGGATTAAAATGCTAGTTATACTAAAATCTAAAATAAATAGGCACTGTTTTTGAAAATCCCATGTCCATGTGAGAAGCACAGCTTTTGTCTCAAATAAAACATTTTTAAAAACATATTAACATCTAAGTCACTGAGATAAATATTTGTATCACAGAGGTAAAATTTTGACATAAAATCGTATTAATATTAGCATTAGTATTTGCATCATAAAAAATAAAAATTTACATTTAAATAATTATTGATCATGAAGATAAAAATATCTACATTTTATATGAACAAAATATTCATATAAAATCATATTAATATCTAAATTATATATAAAAAATGTATTACATAAAAATAAATAATTTATATAGATTTTAGTATTTAATATAATCTTTATCATATAAAAATTATATTTAAATATATTTACTTATTAAGCATTGATTACATAAAAATAAATATTTAACCCATAAATAACACGGTCAAAAATACTATTTTGTATAAACATACGAAAACATGCATTAGTTGGGCTTGACATTTTTTTTATAGTTATAGCTGGGCTTGGTATTTATTCAAAGGTTGAATGAATAGTTTAAGTTTAATGGGCCAATGTATTCATTCGATATAGTTTATTGATCAGTATCCTATCCTAATTCCAAGCCGACTAGTCATTAATCTTATAATATATATATATAGGACTAAAATATACAGATGGTCTCTTAATTTATTTTTTAGTTCTAAATTGATGTTTAATTTTTAAAAGTTTTAATTTAATTCATTAAAAAACTGTTTGTTTTCAATTTATGAGTATAATTTTGAAATTTTTTTATTGATTCAAAATATAAAATTTATCCTATTAGATTCATTTGTACGAAAACTAAAAAAAAAACAAGGTGAAAATACATATAAAGTGAGACTCATGAGTAATTCAAATCCTAAAAATCTAATGTTACTTTTTTTTCTTATTACTTACTAGACTCATTTTTCATACTATTTTTATTATTTTTATGATTTTTTTTTTTCAAATATTAGTTGATTCTTATGTCTTGAATATGTAAAAAAAATGTTTAAAATTGTTATAAAAAATAAAAATGATCAATTTTTTGAATGGATTAATTTGTTATGATAAGGAACTATTTTAGAATTTATAAAAAGTAAGTACTTAATTATAACCAAAATAAAATAAGGGTCTATGTCTATATTTTAGCCCTTAACATTGATTGATCTCCTTTCTTAATTAGTAATTGATCCTATTAGAGGTACAGGTCAATTCGGATAGACATGTAAACCAGGGACAAAAAAGCCAAATTGATTAGTGTAGATTATTCGGTTTAATCGATAAAATAAACCTGGTCTACATCAGGTTTAAATTAAAAATGATACCCATAAAAATTGCAAAGCTCGTTCTAATTAGCATGATATATAAATATGGATACTTTTAATATTTTTCAATGAATTTTGGTTGAGAAATATATAAGCTTACCTTATAAACGATTTGAGTAACACCAGATTATCTCATATTAACATCAAGTGATTAATAAATTATTGATTCAAGTAATATTAAATTTATTCTAATAAAATATGT
Source organism: Glycine soja (assembly GCF_004193775.1). Classification (NCBI taxonomy): domain Eukaryota; kingdom Viridiplantae; phylum Streptophyta; class Magnoliopsida; order Fabales; family Fabaceae; genus Glycine; species Glycine soja. The sequence continues at coordinate 13,982,324 of NC_041003.1, read as the reverse complement.
TCAAGTCGTGTAGATAAAAAAGGTATGATTATAAATTTTTTTTATTAAAAGTGAGATTAATTGAATTCTTTAACGAAAATTAATCATCAATAAAATTGATGAATAATTCATATCAATAATATGATTATTAAAAAATATATTAATATGAAGTAACATGCTATCAACATGTATAAAGCATTATTATATAAATAAATATTTGTTATTATAAATAAATATATAAATATTTGTTACAGTATTCTTTTATTTATTCTTATTATGAATAATTCATTATCATTAATTTAAATGTTAAATTTGGATAGTTTGCCCAGGATTGTAAATTTAAACTTTGATTGTAAAAAACTTAAATGTTACCTGATTGTTAAATAATTTGAGTTATGATAATAGGTTACTTTTATACTAATTTTCTGTTGATTAATATCTTAGAATTATTTTCAATAATGCGTGATCATCCAAAGATTTGTAATTAGAATATGAATTGAATTCATTTATTGGATCGTACTGGTATCAATCCGGCCACCCATTCATTTCAATTTTCAATTCTTCTTCGAAAAAGGATTGTTTGTTTCTACTTTCCTTTCTTTTTAATGGAATATTTTGGTTGGACGGTGAATTAGAAATAGAAATATCCTCCATCGGCACAGTGTCCACTAATACATGATTTAATTTCCTTCATATAAAGAAAAGTGAACAACAGGTAATCAATCATCTCTAAGGTGACTTAAAATACTATTTGTCATCCTAACGTGGTGTAGTATATTTGGTAGATATTCATATTTTTTTTATCATCATATGGGTGCAAAGTTATTTTTATTAAAAATAATGATAAATTTTTATCAAAGACCATAAGTACAAATAACATGATAGATATTTCCTTCTTAAATTTTTATATTCATTTTTATGTATTACCGGCAAAAAAAATATTATATTATCAATTAATTAAAAAATTCTGATAAATATAAATTTTAAGATAATTTTGATAAAAGGCAAAAAAATTATTACTCTCATCACTTTGAGATTAAATTACAATATAACACTCATTTACACTCTTTTGCGCATCAATAGTATCTCTTTGAGACAAATTCAAACTAAAATTGTCAAATCATGTTTACATTTTGTAAGAGAATCTATCACAAAGTCTTTCCTTTCTTAGATAACATCAAACCAACCTTTAATGGTTAAGTTTTTTTTTCTCTTAAAAAAGAGTTAATATTATCCATACAATTATATTTATGTTGGTGCTGCTTCATGGGACCTATCTGTTTTCCAAAAGGCCCACAAAGGCGCAGGCAAATAGAACAGACAGAGCAAAGATAATGAACACTGGTGCCATAACTTAATAAATGGTAATGAGAGGTTTAATTTCCTCCCACTTTGAAGAAAGTGGTGCCTTTATCAGGGCCAATAATAGTGATAGCCACTTTAACCTAGTTGACTTTGGAATTTGAGCAATCAATTATATTACGGGCTCTGTTTACATGTTCTGTTGAATAAATTTACAAACAAAACTTAGTTCGGATAAACCTTCCTTTTACCCCTTAAAAACTTTTTGGACACCAATTTAGCTTGAGGTAGAAAAATGTTACTAATACATTTTTAAAAAGAATTTTTGTTGCAGTAAAAAAATGTGTTTTTATTATTAATTAAAAATTGATTAAGGTTACCAAATTTATTTGCAATTTTGAAATATTTAATAAATTTCTAAAAAATAAAAAAATGTACTAAAATATATTGAAAAATAAAATAAACAAATGCTAATTAGGTTATCTTTAAGAAATTTGTTAAAAATTAAAAGTAAAAAAATCATTAAAATATTATTAATACACTTCTTTTGTCAGGTGACTCCACCTTGAGAGAAAACTCATATTTGCATGTCGTCGTGGAGGTGAAGACTAGGTGAAGTGGTTTATAAGATTGGGATCAAGTGGGAAGGATGTTTTTTATCTTTCACTAAAATTAACGACAGTAGTTATTGATGTTGGTTTAGGAATGTTAAAATAATGCATTTGTAAGGGAATAAGAGTATATTAAGTTCAAAATAAAGGAGAGATTAGTGTAATTTATTCTATTTATAATATATTGTGGGATAATTTTCAATAAAAAAATATATATTTATTGATTTATCAACTAATATCCTTAAGACAAGTAGTTAATAAAACCCTGCTATACTTTCTTTTACAAGTAAAAAACCCTGATGTACTACTAACACATCTTTCAAAACTATTACACTAATTTAAGTTTTTAAGTGCACTTACCAAAATAATAGAATTGTTACTCTCTTGTTCCATTATAATTATTGCATAAGAAAGAAAAAATCCCAAAATAATGGTTAATTTAACTTTTCAATGTAGTTATATCTCTTATAATACTAATAGTGGATAACAAAATCTATAAAATAAATTAATAATAATATAAGGTTAATTTTATAAAATTATTGTTTTTTTTTATTTATTTATTATTTTTTGTTGATATGTGTAAAATTACCTATGACAATTATTATTTTGGGATGAAGAGAGTATTATTCATAGAATTAAACAAATATTAAACAATTATCTTTCCTTAAAATCAGTTATTGATAATATATGTTGAGTTTGTAAGAAAGACTCCTTTGTGTTTGATTCTTAAAAGATATACTTGATCTTAAGAAAAGATGATAAGGTTTAAATATGATTAAGTCATGAAAGATTAGTCTGGTACCTTATCAAAAGAATCGAAACTAATAATTATATATCGGAGTCCTGCCAAAGAACCAAATATCCTTATGATTGTTATTACTACAAAAAACAAATGCTAACTAATTATTAAATTAAAATCATTCAAGAATTAATTTGTTAATCCTTTAGTGACTGAATCATTTTTTAAAAAATGAATGATCAAATTAAGAACTGAATAAATAAACTTTTTGACAAATATTACTTATCATAAATACTTAAATTAACAATTGGAGAATATCTATATTCATCTTCATGTGACTAATGCATGTGACTCTATTTAAATATGTTTTATCTAAAATATTTTTTTAATAAATTAATAATGCAAATAAATTATATAAAAATATAATTAATAAATAAAAGTGGCAATAGACATATTAAAGTGGCAATATCATTGAATGCACAAATCAAATGACGTGGAGTTATTTTAGCTTAATTACTAATATCAAATTTAATTTTTAGATATATAATTACATTATGCTATCACTCATAATTAGGGGTGAGAATATGTCAGATCAGGCTTTGAAAGGCTAAGCCTAGCCTACGATGAATTTTTGAGGTTTGAGCCTGACCTATAGCTCATTAAAGAAGACTTTTATTTTGGCTTGGCCTGACTTTTATAATGAGAAATATAAAGGGGCACATGACTCACACCTAAATTGTAATTAAAGTCTTACTTGATTATAGGAATAGAAGTTATAAATCAAAGTCTAATAGTTTAAAAAAAAATTAATTGTACCAAAAAAATAATATAAGTATATATACATATATATAGGCCGACCTACCATGCTTACAAGGCTTTTTAATAAGCCTAAGCCAGTTCAGACCAGGCTTTATGTAGGTCAGGTCATAAGCCCCTGTAGGTCGGCCTAACCTATTCCTACCCCTACTCATAATAGTCTTACTTAACTTAAAAACGATTGTTTCCTACAAATTAAAATATACTTATCTTTACAAGAAAAATAGTAATAATAATAAACTCTCACATACAATTGAAGTGTATTAATAGTTTTGGCATATAAACATATTTTCAATACAATCCTCTCACCTTTTATGCTTGGAAGTTGAGCTGAATTTCCATCCACAATAATGGTTGAGATTTGACTCATTTAGAATAACCTCTGAAGTGGGAAGAATGCATTTTAGATAATAAAATATATTTATAATTATTATTTAAAAATAATGATTAAATTTTTAATACTTTTAAATTTTCATATATAATTAAGCTTGAGAATTAATTGGTTTGAGAATATTGTTCTAATTTCAATTGTTTTAAATTTGAGTTTTATATATAGAACTGCATTAAATATTCTGATAAAAGGATGTAAAATTGTGTTAAATAGTCAAATGAAGAGTTTTTGGTATAACTATAAATATATTGACCCTATTCAACTCAAGTAGATTTAGTAGATTTATTTCCATGAAATATATTTGTTATCTTAAACTATAAGAACACTATAATTTCTTACAAATAAATTTGTATCTTCACATATTTTATCTAAAAATGAGTCAAATATGTTTTTCTATTGATCCTATTGATTTTCTAAAAATGGCTATAAGCATATTTTATCTTCTAAAGTGTTTTTTTTTTTAAATGAGTCAAATATGTTTTCCTTATATTTAATTAATTTTGATATCAAATGCCAAAAGCAAGAGACGTGGATACATTTCTTGTTAAAAACGTTTTTAACTCATTATTTCATCATTATCATAAAGTACAAAAATTTCTTTTTAAAATATGTTATTATCAAAATAATATATCTCCAATTAATTCTAAGGCGATAAGAGTGTAAATCACATGCAATGTGTGTACTAAAAGTAGGATCTACCAAAGTATTATTTGATTTTATTAATCACTAATCTTTATTAGAAAGCTTATGTGCTCACATTTATCATTATAGCATTGTTGTTGTTTTGCAAAAACAAATAAAAATACATATGTTGGTTAATTTCCATTTCTATCCATGTCGTGCAGAATTGATGCCAAAAAATTCTTGCACTTTCTTTCTTTCCCAATAATCACAAACTAATTAACGAGAACATGGAGACAAATTAACTATGAGAAGAATCCAATAATGCAGATAGATTAATTTTTAATCATAAGATTATTATAAATAGGACACCAATAATATAAATAGATTAATATATATATATATATATATATATATATATATATAATATTTATTTGATAAATATTAATATATTTCATATATTAATTTACATATATAGATGAATAATATGTGAATGTAATTATTGAACGGACTCAATTGAAATTTTTTAATGGTTAAATTTATTATAAGTTGTCAATAAAAAATTTTCAAAAAGAAGTTTAATAGTTTTTTTGACCTAAGATTATTATAGTAATTAACATGTTATTTGTTATGTTTTAATTATGGATACTTAATGCTTAAGAACACTTGTTGAATGAATATTAAATATGATTAAACATTTGTAGAATTAATGATTAAATAAAAGAAATCCATAACTCTTGATAATGAGTTTGAACTCTATGAATAAAATTATACTCTGGTGAGGAAAATTAAATGAAAGAATAAATGAGTTTCTTACGTCATAATAAGTTAACTCAATAGAATTTGACACTAATATCACACTCTATAGTTAACCTAGAGTTGTAAAGATGAAAAAAAGTATTATATTATTTTTCTAATAGTTATTGAAAGTAAAATGTTATTTCATATTATCCAGATGTTAAAGAATATTGTTAGATATATATCTTGATTAGTATATTAATTTGATTAATATATTACTGACTTAGTATTAAACTTACGAGATCATACACAAATGAGTATTTTAATCCTTGTTAAAGAAATAATTTTAATATTTAATGATTAATTAAGTTAGAGAATTTAATATGATCAAACAATTAATTAATTTTTTAAGTGAAATATTATTATATTTGTTGCTAGCACTGAAAATCTAAATAATTTAGAATATTTGGTGAAAGAAAAGACACAAATGTGTGGATCTCATGTTTGGAATTGGATTTGAAATAGCTATGTGACGTACAAGTTGGACTTGATCAATTATTATTTTAATTCTAAATTGCTAAATGACCACCAAAGTAACAATAAATTTAAAATGAGACTTAAAAGATAAGATATGCGAGTGGTGGTTTTGAATTTATTGAAAATTTGTTTTGTACGGCTTGCTATAAATACATAGCCCTAGGCTGCACATTCATGCACACATGACTATCATCTTTATTTTCATGATCTTAGTGCACCGATATTTTTAAATTATCACTCCATCCGTCAAAAGTTATTGACTAATAGAGATAAATCTTGATATAGATATATAAAAGTCTTTCCACTATTAATTTTTTTTTATGTTTTAAGAATTTATCAACATATACACATTTTAAATATTATCTATTTTAATATAATTTAAATGTAAAATAAATTATTTTTATTCCACTCTTTTTGAAGAGCCTTTTCCTTCAATCCAGTCAAAATAAAAATGTTACGAATGAAACACATCTTGATCTCATGATTTCTTTAAAATGGATTTCTTACTACTAGTAAGCAGTAGTATTTTGGGATGATAAAGTAATGACAAATTTTGAATAATGTTTGGATTAGCCGTAAGAATCTATATTCATGATAAAATCATCACGAAAATCAAGGTGAAGTTCAACTCAACTATGTTACTCTAAAAACATGCATTAAATCATTTTTCCTTTCTTTGACAATTGGGAGATATGATTAGTAAGGCATTAATTAAATACCTTTGTTATTAAATTTTATTTTATTTTTTTTTAATTTTCATGAATATACACGCAAAACAATGATTTGTTCAGGTGTGTGTAAACACCAACTTTTTGAGACATTAATGTGTATATATTTTATTATAACCATAATGAGTCTAAGATCTGGAACACAAAACCAAGCCATTTTTATCAGACCTAGTTATATTAGCATAGCAGTTGGTAGGGACATATTTTTTTTAATTCAATGACTAAATTCCGAATTTAGCTTTGTACACGTTTTTAGCTAAAATAAAATTTTGGCACTATTTATAAAAGTTTCAAATATCAATTATTGTCAAAATCAACGTATCTTAATTCTTATACTATAAGGCCTAGTTATATTAGCATACTAGTTCGTAGGACATATTTTTTTAATTCAATGACTAAATTCTAAATTTAGCTTTATGACATTTTTAGCTAAAATAAAATATTGACACTATTTATAAAAGTTTCAAATATCAATTATTGTCAAAATTAATGTATCTTAATTCTTATTATATCATGACCAATGCAACCAAATGATTAATACGTTAAAATTAAAATAAAATCATTTAAATATTATTTAAATTTAATTATTAATAAAAATAATTTATAATCAAATTTTATTTACGTGAGTTAGTTATAATTTATTTCTTCTAATGAATTAGAGGATTATGATAAAAAAGTTGTATGATGTATGTTTATAAAACTATAATAAAACTTATATATTCTCAAACAAAGAAAAAAAAACCCATATGATTTAATAAGAGGGAGTACAGAATTTATATATTCTCAAACAAAGAAAAAAAAACCCATAGCAGAAAAAATCTATTTAACCAAAGAATATATATTTAATTTTTTTGTACAGAATTTCTTTAAACTAACAATAATTTAATAAGATTCGGTTGTATCTCACCCAAGAAAAAAAAAAGGTAAAATTCTTGTTGAAATTTACCCATTACTTAATGGATCCTACCTATATCCAAATTTGGCAACAAAGATGGTCAGCTGAGAAAACAATGCAAAGCACCTTACCTAGTTAAACTTAGCATACAGACAAGAAAGTAAGAGGGAGTAAATTTATTTATTAAATTAAATTTGGAGGGGTTTGAAAGTTGAAGCTGGCAGTGACGTGAGGATTGAGTTGTTTAGAGACACTGAAAGAGAGAAAGGTAAACACAAACCAAACTAAACGCCATAGCAAGGAACGAGTGAGTGAGGGTTCTCCTAGGATAATTTTTTTCTTCTTTTTTTTTTCAATTATTATTATTTGCTTCTGTTAATTTCCCCAGTAATTATTTATTCTCCTTTTTTCACGCCGTGTGTGTTTGTTACCGATTGAAAATCTTTGGAGAGTGACTTCAGAGAGGAAGTGTCTAGAAGGTGGTCTTATGAGCATTCATTCTTCTACTTCAACCTAAGCAACACAACACAACACAACACAGTGTGAAAGAGAGAGAAATGGGTAGAGGAAGATGCTTCTTGGACATTAGCATAGGGGAAGAGCTTGAAGGGAGAATAGTGGTGGAGCTTTATGATGATGTTGTTCCCAAAACTGCTGAGAATTTCAGAGCCCTATGCACTGGTGAGAAAGGCATTGGTTCAAATACTGGAGTGCCCCTTCATTTCAAGGTCATCTTTTTATTCTTTCTACCTTTTATCTCTCACTTTTTGAACATACTCATCTTCTATATCTATTCAATTCTATTTTCTCCTCTTAAAGACTGTTTCTTTGGACCTTGTTCGTGTAATGATTTATACCCATGTTCATGATTTTTCAGTCCTATGCGTTTTGAATGGAAGGTTGATGTTTTTTCGTTACTGAAATGCACTGATTTGGGGCATTGAGTATTGTGTGTTATAGTTCCCTTTTCATTGCCATGTCTCGATTATTTCGAGGATTTTAGTTGCTATAAGATCTGGACTTTGTAGTAATCCAAGGGTTGAAGGTGGTTTTTATGTCCTCACTTTTGGACGAGGAGTTATGAAAAGACGGTTATGACCTTTTTTTTTTCTTTTGGTTGTAGGTACTTTATAGTATAGTCTTTCAAGTTTATACCCATATTCCTGGAAAAGGATTCTTTTACATGTATCAATGTTAAGGGTGTACTGTTACTGTTTATTCCTTCTAAAGCTTTGTTTTTTTTCCGGGGAGGGTGGTTTGTGAAATTCCATATATTAATTCTATTTGATAATATTCCCCAACTTGTTGTATAATAAACGACACTTGTTAATACAATAACACAGAGATATGCCAACCTTCTTCTGGGTATTCCAGATTTTTGGTTTTTAAAATGAGATAATAATTAACTTAGAATCTAATATCAGCAATGCAGTAGGGAAAGAAAAAACATAACAATAACAGATATCGGAAGATATAATAGTTTAAATTCTAGTAATTCATGTTATGATGTCGTACCATAACGTGACATTGGCCTTGAAGTATTAGATTTGTTCTTTGTTTATATTGATTACCACTTCAGCAGGGAATTCATTATTCTTCTGGTCTGTTCTTTAGTAGTCAGCTCTGAATCTGTTGGCTTTGGTCTGAAGATGGTTCAGCAAATCATCATCTGATTGAAAATTTTCATGCTTGCAGATATATGTTTTAGTATGTAGCGAGTTATGCTTTGTGATAATATATGCTAGGAATTTAGGATATGGTGATAAATAGTTCTCATCTCTTTGCTTATTTCTGAGGCATATTGGTGAGGCAGTATAAAATATAAATTATAATAAAGTAAAAGGACAAGGTAGTTCTTCTTATTATTAACTTCCTTAGTTGATTTATTGCGATACAGAGATTAGACACCAAGTCTGTTCACTGTATAAGTACTGTCTTATAATGCTTCTTCCATAAAATGTTGTCTCCTAAAAAATAAATCAGTGATATTAGTTTCTGGTCAATTACTAAATTTGCATTATGCTCTGTTGTATTATCAGGGATCTTGCTTTCATCGTGTTATTAAAGGCTTCATGATTCAAGGAGGTGATATATCTGCTGGGGATGGTACTGGAGGAGAATCTATATATGGACTTAAGTTTGAAGATGAAAATTTCGAGTTGAAGCATGAAAGGAAAGGGATGTTATCAATGGCAAACTCTGGTCCTGATACTAATGGGTCTCAGTTTTTTATCAGCACTACCCGAACATCTCACCTAGATGGTAAGCATGTTGTATTTGGGAAAGTAGTTAAAGGAATGGGAGTGGTCCGATCAGTTGAGCATGTTGCGACCGGAGACAATGATCGTCCCACTCTAGATGTTAAAATTGTGGACTGTGGAGAAATTCCTGAAGGAGAAGATGATGGGATATCTAACTTTTTCAAAGATGGAGACACCTATCCCGACTGGCCAGCAGACCTTGATGAGAGCCCTAATGAACTTGAGTGGTGGATGAAATCTGTTGACTCGATTAAAGCTTTTGGCAATGATTATTACAGGGTATTGGTGCTTTCCCATGGTCCATCTCAGATTATTATTCTGATGTATTATTTCATCCCCTAACCTAAATAGAGATTTATTGATTTTTCTGAGATATGAATATAATATTTTTGTTCTGTCTGTTAATAGTTGTTTAGTGCTCATTTTTGTGGTAGTGATCCCTCTTCTCCTGTAACTCTTTGTAGCAAGAAAATAATCTGTTTTTTTTTTTTTGTTTTTTCTTTTCTGACAGAAACAAGATTACAAAATGGCTCTAAGGAAGTATCGGAAGGCTTTACGCTACCTGGATATTTGTTGGGAGAAGGAAGGCATTGATGAAGGTATGCTGCCTTTCACAACTATTTATTTCACTTAATTGTGCAATGCAGTGGTTTTGCCAAAACTGACTCACCTACTTTGATCATAATAATGTATTATCGTATATATTATGCCTTTGCAGAGATAAGTTCAGGTTTGAGAAAAACGAAGTCTCAGATTTTTACAAACAGCTCTGTAAGTTGGAAGTTACTATGTTTGTTGTACACGGCTGCAGATAACATTAAAGTGCACTTATAGTACCTTTATAGTACCATACTATTATATTCATTCGAGTTTTGTTGCCAATCTTCATTATTAACTGAAATTTTCTGATTCCCACCTAATTGTTTGTGTTATGTTATGATTTCAAGGCTTCTAAATTGAAATTAGGGGATATTAAAGGAGCATTGTTGGATACAGAATTTGCAATGCGTGAGGGAGACAACAATGCTAAAGCTTTGTTCCGCCAAGGACAGGTTGGTATTGGAATTGAAGAGCTTGCAGTCAAATGTTTGGAGCTTTTGTTACACTTTATTGTGTCTGTCTATCTGTTACTATGGTATTTAATGCTTCCTGCTTTTAACTCTGGTAACTATGTTATTGCCAATTTACCAGGCATACATGGCACTCCATGACATTGATGCTGCAGTTGAAAGCTTTAAGAAGGCACTGACCTTGGAACCAAATGATGGTTAGTTATGAACATACAATTTTGGGTCATGCCTTTGTCATGTACTCTTCTGTGCTTTAATTGCTGGGAAATATTTGCATTTCTCGTTTATTATAGTTAAGCTATTGATGCATTACTGAGAGTCAGTTTCACTTTTTTTTTTTTATATTTAAAATATGGATTTAACCTTTTTAATGATACAAGGTGTAAATTAAATATCCAGATGATGAGAAGAGGGGGTATATAGAGGAAGAAAATTTGAAGATAAAATGAACTTAAGGGCTATTTGGCAAAGAATTGATAATAATGTGTTTGTATATGGCCATATTCACTAAACTTTATAGTGCAGTTCTGTTACTTACAGTTTCCTGTAGTTTAACTGATATCTTGCTATTTTCAGCTGGAATAAAAAAGGAACTTGCTGCTGCTAGGAAGAAGGTTAGTAGTGTCATTTTCTTGTAAATAAGAGTTTGTTACAACCTTTTTCATAAAAGAATCATTTTTCTTTAAAAATAATCATTTTTAAAAAAATTTATGTGTTTGTTTTTTAACTTTTGCAAAATAATCAAAAGCTAAAAAAAATCTAAAATTTGATTAAAATCATAAGCCATTTAAATAGCTTTTCATAAAATCAGTTCTTTCTTTTAAAAAGGTGATTTTTTTATTGAATACAAACATAAATTAGCCTTTTTTATAAAAAAAATTCAAAAAATAATCAATAGCTTATTACATCATAATCACCTTTTTTTAATCTGTAGCAAACTGGTCCATATATATCTGAATTAAACAAGCATTGAAGCATTATATACTAATTTGGAATCTAACTTGAATATGTTTATTGCAGATAGCTGATAGGCGTGATCTAGAGAAAAAGGCATATAGCAAGATGTTCCAATAACACTCTGGTATGTCTCCTTCTCTCAGCTAAACAGATACACACATAAAGTAATGAATGTGTAGGCATATCAATTACCATGAAAAGTTGAAAACAACCACATTTGCATGGCCACCATCTTAGATCTGAATAGAAATTCATGTGCAACAATAAAAGTTTTCCATTTTGTAGTTATTCTGTCACAATTGCTGATGCATTATTGCAGATAGATTGATTAGCTAATCATGGTTTTTAGTCCCTCAAATTAAAACTTGCACTTATTGGTTCTTTAAATTCGCAAAATATTTTTTTAGTCGCTCCTATGGTCAGTAACCGCCACAAATTGTGCAGCCAAACCACCAAAAATCAGGCATGAGGGACTAAAAAAGGTATTTCGTGAATTTAAGATATTAAAATTGCAAGTTTTAATTTATAGGATTAAAAAAGATAACCCCAAATTTGAAGGACAAAAAATATTATTTCATTTAGTTCAAACGAGCAGTTCATAACCCCATACCCTCTTTTTTCAGGCTTATGTAAACAACCAGATTGTTGCAGCATATACATATGATAAAAGGTTAAAGGTTTGAACCTATTGTTACTAAAAGTATTCGGAGTGGGGCTCACATGAAATAAGTGGATAAGGATTGGTATTGTTACATTATTACATATGAAATTTTAAGCCAACAATTTTGTCAACCTTTTCTTTTACAGTGAAACTCTATGATCATTTTATTGGGCGGTGATATTGAAATGCAATTAAGATGATGGACCAGGCAGTGCTATATGTGATTTTGATATATTGTTATTTGTTGGGAACTTTTACACTCAAAGTATAATGTAGCGAATTTATTGGATAGAACTTAGAAACCATAACGCTACTTACTGTTGTTTTCAGTTTTTGGGCTGAAACTAGTATACGAGTGGAAAAGTTACATTAAAAATATTTTAAAATATAAAATACATTTTTAATATTCACTAAAGAAAATATTGTAAAAAAATAAATTCATATTTGTCATGTGAAAATAATTTATTTATAAATGGATATAAATTATTAAGGTAAATTGCACGAGTATTAATAACAAAAAAAATTAATAAAACAATTTATAACTATTTCCTACCAAAACAGTTTATTACTATTGATTTCTTTGAAATAGATTTTTTTTTATTTTATTTTAGTTTTACTGCATGAAAATTTATAATGATATTTACATTTCTGTTATAAGGAAAATTTAAGTGATTTAAACTTTCTTAAACCAAATTTATTAATATTTTTATCTTTTACACTAAGTGTACATATTAAAGAAATAAAAGTATTTTTAACTAAAATATTTATTAGATATTTTTTAATATTTATTTTTAACTTATTAAAATTATTTAAGAACATATATTTAATGCCTTTTTCACTTATGCATTAAATACATGAGATTAAAACGTGTATTAAATTAAAATAATAAAATTATATTCAATTAGTTAATAGACATGTTTCTGTTTTGAAGTATTTTATAATGATATTTTAAATCATGTGTATGTAGTCAATTTTTTTTAAGTTTTACTTGCTTAATTTTTACAATTTAGTATTTAAATGTGATTTTTAATTTCAACAATGTCAGTTTGTTACTATGCTAATTCTATTAAATATTGTATAAAATTAGGATAGAGAGATTTAATTATAAATTAGAGAATATTGAAAGGCTTAATTGGTAAATTGAAATTTGTAGGATTAAAATTGCATAATTACAATACTCAGAAAACTAAAAATATAATTGAGTATTGTGTTTTGTTACGGTGAGATCCGTACCTACGGCAAGGCGAAGTAAGCGGTTGCCTTAGGCCCACCAAAACTGCTGTAAGCGGTTGCCATAAAGTGTGCAAGTGTAGAATTACAAATTTAGACAATTATCATATTGTTGGCCAATAGTCATTGCAACAATATTTACAATAGTATTAATTAGTGAGTAATACTAACAGTTAAATTTGAAAGTTTCAATGTTAATAAATCCTTGTTAATAGAGGAAAATAACGGTTATATATATATATATATATATATATATATATATATATATATATATATATATATAAAATAAAATTTAATACTTTCATTTGGAGTTGTCTTAAAATGAATAAAATGATTAAAGTGATTTTTATAGTAGATAACTAATATTAAGGTGTCATAATAGATAACATCAACGTATAATTCTTTCAATTGTTAGGCTCTACCATTTTATCATTTTTTTCTTATTAAAATTGCAACATTTTTTATTTATATTTTTTTGTTCTATTTTCATTTCATTTTATTCTTATACTTTATAAATTTACTAATATAATAAAATGTCAAATAGAAATTATGAATTTGGTTTAGAAAAATTAAAGAGGAAGAGGGTCAAATACAAAAAAATAAATAAATGGATTAGTCATTTTATATATTAAAAGTAAAATATTAAAAGTTCTCCTAAGATTAAAATATTAAGATTATGTTCGGATAAATTTCTTCATGAATACTTATAAAAAAGATAAAAATAAAATATAACGAGAAGTTAGATAAGAATAATTTATAAAAATGTTAATTGCATAAGTTTATTTTATCGTATAAGAAAATTTCAATATATTTTCTTTATTTTTCATATCGTGTTTAGAAAAAAGTTCATTTAAAAAAATGTAAGTCTTTTTTTAAAAAAATTGTCTTAGGTCCTAAAACTTGTAGACAGGGCTCTGGTTACTATGTAGATTAAATTGCATTACTATATTCAGTAAATTGATGTAAATATTTTATTATATATTAAAAGTATTTATGTGTATGTTAAGTTGGATTTGACTCTATCCATGATTCAATTCAATCAAAATTGTATATATTAGATTGAGTTTGTATAATCAATTTAAATTTATAGGATTATAAATGAATTGATTTGGGTTGAATTAATCATGAACATTTAGATTTATTTTAAATTTTTTAAAATTAAAGTTGAAATAAAGAAAAAAAAACTTATCATAGAAATTACCTTGAAGCTTATTTCTTTCATATCATCATTATTTAAAAAATTACTAATGATTCAAGTATTGGATTCACTTATTCACAAGTTTAAAATTTAAAACATACAACTTAATCCGTGAGTTGGATTAAATTTGACTTAAACACTTAAAAAAACTCAATTCAAACTGGTGAATCATTTTGGGTCAAATTAGATTCATAGATTACTCCATTTCATGAAATATGCATGGCTTGTGATAACCTTTCTTTGTATTTGTTCCCACTATTAATTTAGATGAAACTCTAATATAAATAGGTGCTCATTCAAGCAATAAAAAAAAGAAAAAAATTAATTCAAATTATTTAGAAAGTGAGTTGTGAAAGATGCGAAATCATGAGAATCATTCATTGTAGTTTATTTATTTTTCTCATAGTAGATATTCTTCTTATATTTTACATAATACTTTTTTGGGTTAAAAACATATTTTCACAACATGTTTAATATGTAAATTTCACGTCAACATGTAAGGATGTGTTTGAATACGTACGTGTTAGAATCATGATTAACAAAAAAAATCACACTTTTCAAAGAAAAAATGTCAAAACAATTACATATTATAACTTTTATCTGAAAATCCGTTGACGTTAGATTTAATTGTTTTCCAAACACACACAAACTCTTTGTAGTTTTACATACGGATTCTCTTCAAATTCAATTGTAAAAGTCATGACATGCTCTTTAATCCAACCAAAAGAAGAAGAAATTGAACTAATTTTATTGCGAGGATTTACATAAGTGAAGAAAAAAGCCACTTAGTCCCAACTCGATCCCAAGGATTGAAGTTGAATGGAGATTTGTGTGTTAAACGTTGACGTGTAGTAATATAGAAAAAGATACATGAAAAACAAAATTTTGTAATTTAACTTATACTATTTTAATTTTTAATGCTAAAAAAATGTTATCATGGTAAAGTTATCTAATGCTACGGCACCCAGTCGTCATGAACACATCACTCGAAAGGCATGCGCATCTCATTTACACTATGTAACTACACACGAAATATTTATGGATTTGTAGACAAAATTTCCAACCCAATATGCTCTGTTAAATCTGTAATAATAATAAGAAACACTGACCTTTTGACCTCATCAAACCTTAACAACTCGACCATATTTTACCCTTTCCTGATAGAAGGAAGAATTGGTGCTTTAGTGCTACGTACAGATGCCAATGTTTTAATGTATATATATAACTAATTAACTATATGTCATTTTCTTCTAGAGTCAAATTTATTTAATAGTTTTCTACAATAACTTTGGTAATATTATTCTTTCTATTTTTCTCCATCACGTTTAATTAATGATATTATTACACATTTCTCTCTTTTCTTTTTTTGTAAAAAAAGTTATACTATAAATTAATCTTCCCTCTCTTTTTCTTTTTTTGAAGGAATTAATCTCCCCTCTCTATTACTTCAAGTAAAGGAAATATGTAAACAGCGATCTGTAATCAATTCCAAACAGAATTATTGTTTAAACAATAGTATATCATAAAGAAACTTGGTTGAGGGTTCGCTTAATTTTAATTTTCAACTGTTGATAACCTCAAATAATTTTTCCACTGTGAATTAATTCCCATTCAATTCAGATCTCTATGATTAATATTCATCTATTGCTACTATTTATATTAATAGAATTCAACTTTCATAAAGTGTACAACTTACTTTAGAAGATAAAGTATATAATTTTAGTTATTGATGAGAAAATTAACTATTAATATTATGTGCATACATATACATGCATGTTTTAATTAATGATAGAAAATTTCTTCTTTAGTTCAAACATCAAATAAAAATTAAACTAAAGGAAAATAAATTCTGGTATGATGATTTGATTTCTTTCCCAATCATATAGCAAAGTCAATAGGATTTCTAAACATAATTCAGTTTATTAATTTCTGATGATCAAAACAAGTTCACGAACCCCTTTTTTCACTGCCCCCCAAAAAGCAACAGTTATAAATTCCAATTAATGAATCAGGCCAGGCACGTAAGATGTGAAAAGAGACAAGATATTGTGGGAGAAATTGATGGCAGGAAATTGGGAAAAATTAAAAAATGCAACACTACATATTCAACTTGATTCCAAATTCAACACACGCATATCAAACGAATCAAAAGTTAATTAGGTCATTCTGCACCACTACGTACACACATTCCATGCTTAGCACTATCCTTCACTCACCCTATAATCCTATATAAACGCCCTTAAACTCCAACCAAATCACAATTAACACACTCCCTTGCTAAAATTGAGAGACAAGGACTACACCATGGCCACCAAGTTTGCTCTGGGCCTCACCTTACTAGCTATAACCGCTTCAATATTTGAAGTGAGTATGGCTAACAAGGACTGGTCTTTTGGTTTTAACTACACTGATTGGTGGTCCAGATTTGGGAATCATCACCAAAATAAGACACTACAAGAACCAAGGAAGATCATAGTTGGTGGGACAAATGGGAGATAAGAGGATTGGTTTTGCTTAGCCTTCTGTCACAGATCATATGAACACTACTGGGAAACCATACTAAATATAAACCCAATATTCTGAAATGACCACTATTATGGCATCTTGGGTTTTATGTCACGCTTCATCACTCTAACTACCACTATTGTTGTGTTTGTGTCATATGCTAATTTAAGTGAAGATAAGGATCACCTAGTGGTAGATCACATTGTCACATACCCGTTGTTGATTGAAGCATTGATGGTAGAAATATATGCCTTTATATTGGTTGTCTCCTTCAGATGGACAACACACTACTTTGCAATTAAAGGTCCAGGAGCATTTTGTAACATCCAAGTGTATTTACACTTTTTAACAATGATGGTGAAGAGGGAAAGAAAATTATATTAATTTCTTTTGGACAGTCCAACTTCTTCAATTTGATTTGCAGCAAAATTTTGAACATAAAGAGTAATTTCTTTCAAGTGAGCAAGTTAGAAGAACTCCCAAATGTTAGTCATTGCTTAATATCTTTTGATATAAAATATGTGATGATAGAATGCTTGCAGGATAAATCAAAGGAAGGAATGCAGTCAAATCTTTTAGACCCCCCTGGATATAGGAAACTTTTATCGAGGAAAAGTGAGCCAATTTTCCCAAGAGAACTCCAATTTCAGAGAACCATTATTACTTGGCACATTGTTACTGATTTGTTTTATTACTTCGATGACAAGTCAAGTACTGCATCAGATACAAGGCGGAGGAACTGCAAAAGAGTTGTTGGATTATATGTTTTACCTCTTGGTAAAGCAACGTCACATGTTGCTAGTAGGAGCAGGGCTATTAACTCTTCGTGACATAGTAATTGAAGCCATGAAATGTTTTGAACAAATCAAAGTTGTTCCACAGCAAGATAATTTAGCTGAAACATGTAGGATGCTGCTTAAACATGACACGGCTACAACAACAGATGATGAATCCTTAAAGATGCAAAGCACATCGGTTCTGTTTCATGTTGTTGCAAAAAAACTCTTTACTGTGGAAAATAGATATGAAATGTGAGAGTTCATATAGAAGCAAGCTTCATGATGATGAACTAAGCAATTTTGATGATGCCAAAAGTCCAAGTAATTGATTCAAGACTTCAAGATCAAGCATCAAGAATCCAATCCAAGATTCAAGAGAAGAAATCAAGAAGCAACAAGGACTAACCGTTCCCCATTGTTTTTCACAATCTTTCTCTAACCATTCCCCATTGTTTTTTCTTTGCCAAAAAACTTTCCAAACTTTGTTTTTCTGCAAGTGGAAATTTTGCAGAAAACAAAAATGTGCTATCTTTTCATCCCTTCTCCCTCTTGTCAAAAGATTCAAAGGACTAACCACCTGAGAATTCTTTTGATTCTCCCTTCTCCCTCTTGACAAAAGATTCAAAGGATTAACCGCTTGATAATTCTTTTAATTCTTCCCTTTCCCTTAAACAAAAGATTTCAAAGGACTAACCGCCTGAGATATCTTTTGTTTCCCCTTACAAAGATTCAAGAGACTAACCACTTAAGAATTCTTTGTCTTAACACATTGGAGCGTACATCCTTTGTGGTACAAGTAGAGCGTACATCTACTTGGGTTGTGATACTGAGAACAAGAGAGGGTACATCTCTTGTGGATCAGTTCAAGTGGAGCGTACATCCACTTGGTTGTTCAAAGAAAACAAGGGAGGGTACATCCCTTGTGGATCTTTGCTTGTAAAGGATTTTACAAGGTTATTGAAAATCTCAAGAACTGGTGGTTGCTTGGGGACTGGATGCAAGCACGTATTATTGTCAAACCAGTATAAATCTTGTGTTTGTCTTCTTTTTCCCTACACTCTTTACTTCTCCACTATGTACTTTTTATTTCCGCTTTACTTTTGTCTAAGTTATTGTTTTTGTTCTTTACTTTCTCATAACTTAGTAGTAAAGCCTAATTAAATCTAGTAATATTAAGAAGGGTAATTTTTAATTAGTCAAGACACATTCATAATTAATTCAACTCCCCCTTCTTAATTATTCCAAGACCATTCGATCCAAAAGTTCATTGAAGAATTGTGTGTTGAGAGACAAAAATATATAACTAATAGTTGTACTTCGAGAAAATGAAATAAAAGTTTATTTCTGAAGCTAAAATCTAAGAGCAAGGTTGACACAAAGAAAGGAGATAAAGAATAAGATCGATTAAAGTAATCATTCGTATTTCAGTATGTTTCTTCGTAGCATCCCTAGCTAATTAAGCACATAACTATTTTATAATCAGTACATGGAATTGAATTAGAATTGTAATCAAATGAAACTTCATCACACACTCCGACACCTGATCGCAGCATATTCACTCTTCCGTAACTTGTCATTAAGTGTCATAATACATTCATAATTTGTCTGAAAGTTGTTAGTTAATTAGTTATCCTTTGGGCTTGGATATAAACAGACGGTGTAACTCTAATTAGTTTTTCAATCCAATTAATCATCTCATTCATCTGTAATGTGCACATTATCATTGCATTGAATCCATAACGGAGTTGATAGCAGAATATGTGATTAACAGATTTCAATTTTAGATTTATTTGACATTTTTTTCTTTCAAATTCCAATGACTACTTACTATAACAACACCCCATAATTTCATGCAGTAAAATGGCAATTTACTCTTTAGATTTTTATTTCATTCAGGGGCATCAAAATTTTGATATTATTTCAATGACAAAAAAACTAAATTGTTTATAGTTATTAAATCTCATTTTCTTAATCATATTTATCACGTATTTGGAATGAACTCCTTTTCTATTATTTTAGTTATTAAAAAATTAGGGTATTACAAAATTAAGATTCTTTATTATATCTGAAGATTTATGTAAGATCATCTCTAGTAAATAGTATGGTAGAGTTGCTTAAACCCAAAATATCATATTTTTTTCTCCATTGGAGGTCGTTTAGGTGGTAAATGAGTATCTTACAATTAAGCATCACATCTTATATAAGAAACGATTGCTTAGGAATTAAGCATCACATCCAATACAAAGAAGAGGAAAATGTTCTACACATGAGACCTCTTCAAAGAAACACTCCATTAGAGAAAAACACAAGCTCCCTTTCTTATTTATTTATATGGTTTCATGATCCATAAAAAACAATAAGAAACACAGGTAAGTTCCTACCGCAGGAGATGCCCTAAGTGATTTATTTGGTATAATGACACTTAGGGGTAGATATGAAAGGCAAAATCTTCTTTATTTGGTATAATGACTTAAGAGTCTGAAAAGAAAAAAAACAAGCAAAACAGGACAAACTACGTGATAGATATCCTTTACCGTAAAAAAGGCATCCAATTCCAAAGCAGGTTGGGGTAGCTCATACACTGAAAAGATGGCCTGATGTTGCACCTTTTGATTAACAATAATCTTAATCATGAGACTTAGTTAGTCACACTTAAAGACTTTTCATTTCTTTCTAAGTATGTATATTCTGTAACAATCAAACCCAGATCATTTCTCACAAATTCAGTGTTTATTGTCAACTGAGCTATACTCAATTTTTTTATCACACATTCAACGTATGTTGCACCTAATGCTGCCAATATATCCATAATTTATGTAAGCTTAATTGGCGAACTTATAGAGATCTTGTAACAATTTATCCTCTTACGTGGATTGAATATGTCCTTATACTTCAATAAGATTTTCTTTCTAAAGGATTTGAGATCATTGGTGTAAAGTTAATATTGTACATGGAAACTTTAACTTTTTTAAAGTAATTGAAATCATTGTAGTTGATAGTGGAATCACTATAGCTACTTGCAAAATCAACTCATTTGTGTTCATTTGTTTTGCATAAGATTCTCTCTACCCTTGCCTTGTACAGAGATCAAAGGCTTAATTTCATACTACAATCGTTAAGTGATCGAGGAACTAGAATGATATTGCTTCCAAGTAAGTTTTGGACTAAACATACAGTGTGTTTTTAGTTTTTGCGTCGCAAATCAACCGTTTTTTGGTCCCATTCACTCTTTTTTTTATGTAAAATTTTTCTTATTTATCAGTAACTCAAATTTTTATGCCCGCAACAATTATTTTTCTTCCCCAAAATAACGAAAGCTAGCTTAATTGGTCTTAAATTGTGGTGGATAATTTTCTATATTTCAGTGATAGGCACTTGGATGTCCATAGAAGGACATAGAAGACTAGTTCAAGTCACCACAGATCTGATGCAAGAATGGTGGGACAAAAATAGGAGTTACGAGAGCTAATTTTACTTAGCCTTGTGTCACAACTCATATTAACACTTTTGGGTGACCGTATGAAATATAAACCCAACATTCTGACACAACCACTCGTGTGGTCTTCCTACTTGGTTGCAGTAGTAGCAATGGGTGTCATCTCTAGCAATCTAGGAGATTATTATTACAGCAAGGGTGAACAACCAAATAATGTGAATCCTCAACTTCTTGCATTTTGGGCTCCTATTTTTCTAATACACCTTGGTGGTCCTGATACAATCACAGCTTATGCATTGGAAGACAATGAGTTATGGCTAAGGCACTTTGTTGGTTTGTTGTCCCAAACTACCTTGGTTGTCTACATAATTATTTTTGTCTTGGAAAGGTATTGGCTTTCACATCTTACGATTCCTATGCTAATTATAGGGATCATTAAGTATGGTGAAAGGACTTGGTCTCTATATTGTGGAAGTATCAAGAATCTTAGGGATTCTTTCCTTGGTTTAATTGATACTCCTAGGAAGATTGAATCGGCATAAGATAGCAGTCCTGAAAATAGAATGATTGAACGGGTAAATAATATCAAGGATATTATCACAGATATGGGACCTCAGATAGTAAATCCAAGGACTTTTCTTCGAGCCATCTATATTTTGTAAGCCTTTTTGTTGACTTAGTCTTGAACCTGCGTGACATTACTCAAGATAAAAAATGATTTCTACACCAAGGCATTAGCAAATTATGGCATTTGGGGTTTATGTCACGAATAATCACTCTAATTACCACTTTCATTGTGCTTGTGTCATATAGTACTAATTCAAGTGAAACGAGGGAGCACCAAGGTGTGGATCACATCATCACATACTTGTTGCTGGTTGGAGCATTGATAGCTAAAATACATGCATTTATATGGGTTTCCTTCTCCAGATGGACATCGCACTTGTTGGGAAATACCCAAGTCTCACATCGGCTGCCTCAGTCCTTGGAGTGCAACTTATATATCTGTTGGACAACTTCACTTAATGCCAATTGGTTTTCAGATGAAATCTAAAATGGTATCAGAGCCAGACTCTGTTCTTAGGACCTTGACTTCGCTTCTGCTACGACCACCCATCATTTGTTGTTCACGCACCAAGCCCAAGAAGTGTTGTGCGTGAGGGGGTGTGTTGGGAAATAATCCAAGTCCCACATCGGCTAAAAGTAATCCCACATTAGAATATATAAGTAAGGGGCAACCCTCACCCCTTGAGCTAGCTTTTGGGGTTGAATTAGGCCTCTCACATTATTCATTCTAAGATGGTATCAGAGCCAGACTCTGTTCCTGGGACCTCGCCTTCGCTTTTGCTGCGTTGGACAACTTCACTTTATTAAGGGTGGAGAGATTCCAATTTCTTTTGGACATACCAACTTCTTCAATTTGTTTTGCAACAAAAAATTTAAGATGAAGGGTAGTTTCTTCCCATTGAAAAACCATTGCTTAACCTCCAATGATTTTAGATCTTCGATCTTAACATGCTTGCGGGATAAATCAGAGGATGTTGGGATGTCAAATCCTTTAGGCATCCCTGGATATAAATGTCTTTTATTGGGGAAAGATGTTCATATTTTCACAAGTGAAATCGAATTTCACTGAATCATTATTACTTATCACCTAGCTACAGATCTGTTTTATTATTACTGTGAGGAACAACATATTGAAGTTTTTTGAACAAATCAAAGTTTCTCCACAACAAGATAATTTAGCTGAAACTTGTAGGATATTGCTTCAACATGTGGACACAGCTACGTCAGAAGACGATGAAGACTCAGAGTCAGAGATGCAAAGTGCATCTGTTCTGTTTCATGCTTGTGCAGTCGCAAAACAACTCATTGCTGTAGAAGATAGACTTCCAACGTGGGCGTTCGTTCAAAATTTGTGGATTGAGATTGAGTTGTGCTGGTGGTCAATGTAGAGAAGATATGCATGCCCATCAACTCAGACGAGGCCCTGAGTTTCTCTCTCATGTTTGGCTCCTTCGAGCTCATTTTGGTTTGTTGGATCAATTTCAAATAACACCTCATTAGGTATGCTTGCTAGGCTATTAAATAAGGAAACCTTAACCCACCATCTAGCCTGGTGTTGATCATTTTTTTTAACTCGTGGGGTACTATAAGTCACCAACACTTTATTAATTTTTTTTTGTGTGATCAAAGATCATGTGTCCTTCAACTCATACTCATTAGGTCAAATACTAATATCGTTCGCGATTCAGTTGTCGCTAGCTCAGGAGAATTTTGCACATGGTAGAAATCAAATATAGGTTTATAACCCACTAAATAGATTATTCTCACTCATGTGCATATATTATAGTTAGTGCTTAAAAACCTATTATCTCTTTCAAATAAAAATAACCTATTATCAATTCACGTAATAGGAGGCAAAAAAGGATCATTTTGTCCCCAGTTTGTATAGAAGTATGGACACCAAGTGCCACTACTTTCTCCCTTGTAGCTTGTGAGACAATGGAGAAGGTACTGTTTCAGAAAAATGGTAAGGCAATTCAATCTCCATTGTGATCAGTTTAGAGTTTCATAGAAGCGTATCATTCACTTAATGAGTACTTGCAAAAGCATAAATCAACAACAACAACAATGATTTATGGGTATGGATATAGGTCCTAGTGTTACCTGTAACTTTTGAAGCAGAAATGAGGATGGGTATCAAATAATACCATACTTGCTATTATTATATTTTTAATAATTTTATTGTCACAATATATATATATATATATATATATATATATATATATATATATATATAAGATTTTATTGTTATCATTTTCAAAAACATAAATCAATTAGTGTTAACTCCTTGGCAAGTGTACCAATTCGTTCAAGTAGTATTTTAAAACAGTAAGATCGAGTATCGAGTCCACAAGGACTTTGACTGTACTCAGAGTTTTATATGTCCAATTTTAAACAATTAATGAATTAAATTCGATATTGGTCAAATAATGATACGGAATGTAAAATTCAACATACATAAAGATAATTAAGCAGAGCACATTAAAGAAATAGAACACAAACACTTGAGGGGTGAGTTATCGGTTGAAGCATAATTACGGAACGTGTTGGGACTTAGTCTACCAAACTACTCTTAATGTAACATTATGGATTTTTCACTATTTAACGTTATTCTGATTATTATCTTCATCCGCTAACCTACCCTAACCATGATTCATCATGTGAAAGAGCCTAAATTACCTAATTTCACTCCTATTCCCTTAAGAGCTACATAAAATAATTTGTTTTAAGAATAAAGATGCATAAATAAGGTTAAATAATATCATTTTATCCCTAGATATGGATTACCTAGATTTTCTTTTCAATTTCTTAGGAGATAAATATTTTCCAATGCAGAAACCCTATAACACTACATGAGCATGGGTGATCAAACCATAAACATGATATTAAGCACATAAATGAGACAATAATATCAAAATAACATTAAATAGATAGTTATAATCATTACATCAAGAGTGTTTGGTTGTTGAGCTCTCAATAATGAGTGATTTAGCCTCTCATTTTTATGAGAGACTTACTAATACAAAAAGGAAACAAGAGGTATGGAAGAAAATGGAGGAAAGGATCCCCAAGTGAATGAGTTCTCCCTCTTCTCTCGTGCCCTAGCTCCTTATTTGGTCCCAAAAAAACTATCTTTTGGGTTCTCCCCTTTTTTCCTTTAAAATGCAGCACAATCATGTTATTCAAAATTGACTATGTGCTAAGCCTACACGTGCGCGCTGAGCGCACATGTAAAGTTCAGCTGGCATAAGTGACTACGCGCTAAGCTTGGCCTCCAAATTGGCTCCTCGTGTTAAGCGATTGTTGACACGCTAAGCGAGCTGTTCCAGTTCTTCAACCCTTTTGCAAGCCTCCAATTGCGTAATTCTACAAAAAAAAAAAAATACAACCAAAAACACTGTAAATTAACTAACTTTAGCATCTACTGGATAAAAACTCAAAAGAAACTAAAATCCTAATATTTTAACACAAAAGAAGCAATAAAAGAGAGGAAAATTAGATAATTGCCATGTGATTTAAATATTCAAATTACGTGTGCATAGCAATTATCAATTAGCTTAATAGTTAAATAATTGAATAACTAAATAAAAAATATACATTTAATTAAAAATATAATTGAATTCTTATTTTTTTTGTTATTCATTATCTTTATATATTATTTAAATTAAAATATAACTAAAAACTTAATATAAAATTCATTTACAAATATATAAGTAAATTAAAATTATATAAAAAAGTGTAGTGAATTATCCGCGAGTATATCTAAACTTGATAAACCAAACGAGGATGAAGATATGTATTTAAATTTTAAACTTGCCTCTTTTGTATCCGAACTCGTACCCATCCTGCCTTTTATAGGGACGAAGAGAGGGAGAGTCAAACCCATCCCCGACTCGCCCCATTGTCATTCCTTACCATCACCTCCTCATCAAATCACAGAGCTTCAACACATCATCACCACTTAACCCCACTAACAATCTCACTTACATTCACCTAAAGCTAACTTAATAAATAAGCTAAGCTCAAGAGAACACACACCAAAAACACAAAGAGAAAGCTTCATTCTTAGAGAGTAAGGGTGGTAAATTGTTATTTGATTGTGTTTGAGCCTTAATTTTTGTTCAATTTTACTTTGTTTTCATCTATTTTTGTTAGTAGAACTCATAGGTGTTTGTTAAGTGTTAACAGTTGAGCAGAAAAGCTGAAAACTTGAGAAAAAGGTCAAATGAGAGAAGAAAATAACCAATTTTGGGTGCCTTCCTTCATCACATCCCATGCTGAATTTAAAGCCCACACTGCTTCAGAATGGTCATGTTGGATTTCACCCAAAACCCATCTTCAGCATCACTTATACTAAAATGGCCATGCTACGTTCAACGCACGATATGTGTTGTCTTAGCATGGCTCGTGTTGGTTTAGCATGGCTCGTGCTATCCCATATGAAAAAATCAGCATCAATGTCACTACTTCTTGAGAATGGTCATGCTACCTTCAACACGGCTCGTGCTGACCTCTATGTTGTTGTTTTAACTGTCTTTAGTATAAATAGAAAAATGGAGGTGTTTTAGATTATCTTTTACTTATCTTTTGTAGCTTAGGACTATGCAAGGGATAATTGGGTCATAATCTATAAGGGTTTTCAATCTTTTTCATTCTTAATGTCATTTCATACATTGTTTGATTGTATTATGACCATGGTTGGTTAAACCCTTAGGGTTCAAATTATGATGTAACTTCACCCATGTACTTTGATTCTTAATTTTAATTAAATTCTTCAATGTTATTCATTTAATTCTATGGTTCTATTGTTTTAACTTTTACTTTGGAATTGATCACTATGACTGATAATTAATTATGTGTTAGAGACCATCTATTTGTAATTGATTGATTTGTAGAACGATAGGATTCATAAAAATTGCATGATCAAATTGGTTGCATAAATTCTCGTCTCGTGTGTCTCTGTGATTTAGCCTTAACCCTGAATTAAATCCTAAATGAACAATTGAAGTTTTATTTAGGGGGGAGGGGGTACTTTTAGACCTTGATCAATTAATCATTTAATTTAGGATTCTTAGTTATAATCAGGATTAGGGGAAAATGGTGTATGCAAATTCATAATCCTTTAATTTAGACTTGTTTTTATATGCACATCTCTCTATTAATAATTGTTTGCTTGCTTAATTTATATTTCTCTAGTGCAACCACCAATGAATTGGTTAATTCTTATGTATTTTGATGTAAATGAACTTAGGCTTCAGAACTCTTAACCTATGTAAATTTAGTCATCTCATTCTATCACAAAAATGCATTTAAGTTACATGTTGGGAATGTACTCATTACCCTACTCAAGAAAACAACTATGTTATGATCTTATTTAATATATATATATATATATATATATATATATATATATAGAGGTATTGTTTTGCAAATTGGATGTATCTTTTTTATTGTTTGGTCTATTCATTTTTGAATGTAAGGTATTGTTGGAACAATAGTTTATGGCAAACCGAAAAAATTAATGGCTGAGTTGCGGACAATGTCGCTTTCTTTAAGACGTTTCGTGACACTGTAAAAAATTGTGCAAGCAGACTATCAACCACGAAGTCTCCAGGATAAAACAGCCCAGATCACTGTATAAGATTCCCACTGCACTGAGAGAACCTTTTCTAGAATTACACCCTCTTGTATGACTTGAAAAGTCACTCTAAAACCACCTAAAAATATGACTTGAAAAGTCACTCTAACAGCCAACCAAAAATATGACTTGAAAAGTCACTCTAATAGCCAACCGAAAAGTATGACTTGAAAAGTCACTATTATAGCCAACCGAAAATATGACTTAAAAAGTCACTCTTATAGCCAATCGAAATTATGACTTAAAAAGTCGCTCTTATAACCAACCGAAAATATGACTTAAAAAATCACTCTTATAGCCAACCGAAATTATGACTTAAAAAGTCACTCTTATAGCCAACCGAAATTTTTTAGAGCGACGGAAAGAAAGAGGGAGAAGTTTGCCGGAAATGCATCAGCTGAAATATGAGAGGAAGAAAGAAAATTTGAGGAAATGCTTCTCAACTAGGGCAAGAAAAATGAAGAAATGAGCTCTCTATATATAAGGAGTGAAACAATATTCAAGTGTTTATCCTGAGAATTTAAATAATGTGTGTAGTATCAACTTAGAAACCAACTAATAAGAATTTTTTAAAAATAAAATTATTTAAGTAAAATGATGATTAACATTTCTTTTTGAGAATTTAAATAATATGTGTAGTATCAACTTAGAAACCAACTAATAAGAATTTTTTTAAAATAAAATTATTTAAATGTCATATCTACCTTTTTCTTAATTTATAGTCTTTGAATAATTAAAATGAGAGTAACTAGTTTTCGAAATTAAAAATATTGATTATATGCAATTACAGATTTAGAGTGTTACACAAACCAAACCAAATTAACCTTGTTTCGTGAAAGAAACTTCCTGGGTCTAGAATTTTTATGACAATTCAACTTGTAAGGAGTTCCAATCGTAAGATAAAAGTCATCTGGGTCAATAAGCAAATTCTTAAATGTGATTGGGGTCATATGGTGAATGAAGGTGAAATTTCTTGTTCTGGAATTCGAAATAATAAAATAGGGAGGGGTTTAAACTAGAAAAGCATAAATTAGCATTTAACAAAATGTTAATAATTATCCAAATGTTTTTGTTATCATGACCGTTGAGTTGTTAGCTTTTCACCTTTTCACAATGGTATGCTGCAACGTGTTTTGACAGAGCTTTCTAAGAGAAATTATATTAATACACATTTTTTTGTCCTAATAGTTTCATATCCCAATCAATATAACACATTTAAAGGTGATGATGGTCTGATGGAAATCTAATAAAAAAAAGGAAAATATAAAGAGAAAAGGCTTTTCCCAATATTTTCTTTACATATAGAATAATTATATTTATACATCTACCTTTTCTTTCATCTCCCTTTTTTTTTTCTCTGTGTCTCATCGTTTATCATATATATCATTATTTTTCTTCCTTTTCTTTTATTTTTCTATCTTTTTATTTCTTTCACCTATTTACACCATAAAATAGAGTGTGTGCAATTATACCAGCTCAATAAAAGATGATGCTGTTGAAAAATTTGTATGAATTTATGGTATCAATTGCACGAGTTTAAAGATGATGCTAAGTGGAGGACTGAGCTCGGTGCTAGGGAAAACATTTCACACACTGTTGCCACCAACCCTTATTCATTTGGATTTTGGACCAAAAGGTTAACTAATTTGGCAGATTTGCACCACCTCATATTTCATGTTCCACCCTCCTTAGTCATAGTCAACCTAAGTCCTCTAGACTATATAAACCACCCTTGCTCACACCAAAACACATCAAATTAATCTCAGTTTACTGATTTAATTTCCTTTGTTTTATCAAACCTTGTTTGTTTGCACTCATT
This sequence comes from Glycine soja, assembly GCF_004193775.1. NCBI lineage: Eukaryota > Viridiplantae > Streptophyta > Magnoliopsida > Fabales > Fabaceae > Glycine > Glycine soja. The sequence goes on along the minus strand of NC_041003.1, from coordinate 13,952,846 downwards.
GCTAAAACAAGAACGATCGAACATATGGCAACCAAGTTTGCTCATGCACTCACTTTATTTGTTCTAGTGGCCTCAATGCTTTCAATGAGCATGGCCAATAAGGATTGGTCCTTTGGTTCTAATTCTAACTACTCTGATTGGTGGTCCAGATTCCGCAACCGTCACCAAAACAAGACAGAACAAGAACCCAGAAAGATCATTGTGGGTGGGTCTGAGGGTTGGCACTTCGGTTTTAACTACACAGATTGGGCTTTCAAGAATGGCCCATTTTACCTTAACGATACACTAGGTGAGATTTTCTTCATTATTTGTCAAAAACTATGGTTAAAGTACCTACATGCATATATATATATATATATATATATTTGACATACATGAGAAATGTTAGTACTAGTCTATTTGCTAAAAATTATTATTAATTATAAATTTTGGTAAGTCTTATTTTTTGTTTAATGATTTTTTCTTTAGAATTAGAAGTGAAATTCAACCAAAAATTATATTTCTAATAAATTCAACCAATAATAGAGAATGTTAGAAAATAAATGTTAGAGAAAATATTGCTAACATTCTTACACTATGATAAAAAAAAAAAAAACATTCATATACATATATATAAAGGAAAAAATAAAAGCATGAGAAGAGTAGTTATAATATATATACAATTGTATGAAAAAATATATGTTGAAAGAGGTCAATCTCTTAGATAAATTTCTGTACCTCCAATGATTAGTCTTTAACTTTCCACAAAGGGATATCCTGGTTCAAAAACAAATTATCTATATATGATATTATATAGTCAAAATTAAATCTTCTACACTTTACTAAATACATTCTCATTATATTTAATACTCATTAAGATATCCATCTGCGTTTAAATTTGTGGTATAGTGTTCAAGTATGATGCTCCAAACGCTACCAGTTTCCCACACAGCGTGTACATATTTCCAAACTTGTGGAGTTTTTTGAATTGTGATGTGAAGAGTGCTAAGATGCTGGCAAATCCCACACAAGGTGGAGGAGAGGGCTTTCATTTCGTGTTAAATAGGTGGCAGCCTTATTTCTTTGCCTGCGGTGAGAGAAATGGTTTCCATTGCAACAGTGGACAGATGAAATTTGCTGTGATGCCAATAATTCGTCCCTTCTGGCCATGGCCATGAGAAAATTATTAATTAATGCATACAAAAACAAGCTAGCTAGTGCTTGATTTATTATACTTTTTCCCCCATTATATATACACCCCAGCAAATAAAGCAAGTTGTATTGTTAATTTGTTCTATTTATACTTTTTCAAGATACTAACTAATGTGATGCATTTTGAAATAATGATGTTATAGGGATATATAGGATGAATAAATGTTGAAGCTAGCTTCTTTTTAATGTTTCTGCAGTGTTAACAGATGTAACTTTCTACATAGTATACATTGAGAGGCTTTGTAGTTGTGCAGTTGTGCACTTTTAAATTAATTGATGGTTTTTGGCAATAATGTTTGCTTCATTTTCTCACGCATTGTTTTGGTCAAATAATAAAACTTTAATTATAAGCAATATAGTATATCTTGTAATTATGCCATACGAACTGTTGACTTTGTATATGAAGTCTGATTCTGGCATGTTTGTCACCATCCAAGGCTCTTTTTGTCTCTCAATATCAACGAAACTGGAAAACTAATGTATCATCATATATTAGTATTTTTCACGTAACAAGGTCATTTAATAATTAAAGGTTAATTTGTTAAACTTTTAATAATAATAATAGTGGAAAATTATATATATATATATATATATATATATATATATATATATATATATATATATATATATATATATATATATAAAGGGAGCAATATCAGGGTCTAATCAATAAAAAACGAGAAATAATTACATGTTCTTAAAATAGCTTTGGCTTTTGCTTTGGTCAAATATTACTTTAACTAGCTAGCTAGAAGCTATCAAAATAACTATTGAATTAATGAAGTCTGATTCTGGCATGTTGCCACCATCCAATTGTCTCAATATATATCAATGAAACTGGATAATTAATGTATCATCTTAGTATTATTATTTTTTAAAAAGTAAAGGTCATTTAATAAGGTTTGTTTAAACTATTAATAATAATGACAGATTTAAAAGAAGACAAGCGGAAACTAGCTTAGTATCAATGTCTAACCGATAAGAAACGAGAAATCATTACATGTTCTTAAAATAGCAATTAATTAATGTACGCCTTAGAAATATTTTCACCATTATTTTTAAATGCATCTAAATAAATTTCAGGCTACCAACCTAAAATCAATATAACAGCATGCTAGAATTTCCCCATGTATAGATTCCAATTTTATATTGTATAAATATTATATGAAATAAGCTTCATTTTATACATTAGTGGTGTTTAATATTATATATAGCTAGTTTACAGATTGGTGTATGTTCTAGGAATATTTCCACTATCGGTTTTAGATATATACATTTTCTGCAAAATTCAGTAGACCACCAACTTAAAACCAATGCGGAAGATCACCCTGATTGAGCCAAGTCGTTTTTTTTAATTACTTTTCCTTTATTTTAGTTGTAACTATAAATCCCTTTTATCTATTTATTCTTTAAGTTTGATATTATAAATTAGTATGTTGTTAGACTTTTTATATTTATATTTGTCTATTTTTCTATATTTTGAATAACCTCATGAACTAGTAATTGGTATCTTAATAACCTTTTTTTATCAATGCGTCGTCAAAGGGGCCTTGGCTGAGGGAATTGACTTGACACAGTAATCTTGTGAATGTTTTGAAGTTTCAAAGAATGGGAGCTAGTTTTGGTTGTGCATTGAGTTGGCTTGGCGTGTGGGGTGGTTAATGCGGCACTTGTTAATTGCTAGTAGCACCGTACTAGTATAATGTAGCACGTGCCAGCTCCTCTCCATTGTTAATGTTGCACCATATATCACGCTCCACAAGTGCAGAAGTTGGACCAAACCACTATAAAATTAATGTGGACACATTGCCATGTTTAGGAACATTCGTACGTATGGGGTTGTAATGGTTATTAGTTACTATCATCGTTTTAAATTGTGATGGCAATGGCCATTGTAGTGTGATGAGTCAGAAAATTTTTGTATTGTAAAAAATACTATTAATGTGATCATAATTGCAAATCAAATCACTCTTATTTTTTAGTGTGTGTTAGTAAATTATATCATGACATGGAGAGAGATTTCTTTTTTAGAATCACCAAACTTATGTGACGATATTCTAGTTATTTTGGAAAAGAGTTGTGTTTTATTATTAATTTCTCCATAGTAATTCCATAATTCTTTTTTAGCTGGGCATGTAAATATCGGATTTAGATTTACGTAAAAACTAAATTATTTTCTATTATATGAATGATGCATAATGGTTTAAGATATAAATATATATGTTTATTTAAGTATTGGTGCGCTGTTTGATAAATGTATATCGAAAAAATTGACTTTGGTATTAAGATTTATTAACATAGACAATCCTATTTTACTATAAGTGTATTAACAAGTTACATCATTAATGTATTTTAAGATAATGTCTAATTATACCTTCCTAATACACTCATAAAAAAGAAATGGTGAGTGGTAATCAATATTCATTATCCTTTGGCTGTATCATACATAGGGCCGGGTAAATATCTTCAGGTTAGTTCAATCGAGAGACCAACAATTCTCTGTCCTGACAAATACATTTGTAGCTTCTATGTTGAATTTGGCTTCTTTTTATGATAATAGAGGAATAAATACCTATAAACTTACATTGTGTCCTGGCTGAAAGAAAGAAAGAGAACCGATTAGACATAGAAATATAATAGAATAATATTATGGAATTACTATTATACTCTTCTACTGTCATTGCCAAATATAGTAGCTAAAAACAAAAATTTAGGTTCGCTTCTTCTGGGCCATTGATTGAACCGGCACTAGAAGGCTGCTGTTAAAGTGCTACTCTGAAAAATCTCAGAAAACAAATCATTAAAAAAAAAGTGATAAATTGAAATCAGCATTGGATGCAATACTATACTACTATTGGTAGTGGAAAGTTGAAACTGACAAGTTGGCCTTACACTTGCTGCATTATATGGATTTTCGGGAAAGTAGACAAAGAGAACTCAAATTTATCCATGCAGGTTGAAAGCATGATTATACTGGAAAAATGGTATCAGGATGAAATTGTGAATATTTCTTTTATAAACTCAGATGATTAAACAACAATAGCAATTGTTGTCTATTTGTGCTTCTTTGGATTCAAAGTCTGGCTGAGACACTGAAGATCAGCATTTGCTTAATTGAAGTTTTAAGACCTCATTTTTAGCTCTTTTATTTTCTTGTATTAAAGATACCTTCTTATTTTAAAAAAAATCTCTTGTGATATTAAATATAGCCACTAATTTCTTTAGTCTACTTACAGGTGGAGTTTGATTCTGATGAAGAAGATTCTTGATTGAAAATTTTGGCAGCAGTCAAAAAGTGTTGGAATACTATGCAGAATAACAGGTACAATTATTTCATGTACACAAGTGTTTCTGTTTTATGACCGGTCATCATGAAAAAGCTGAAGCAGAAGTTTTAGAGTAACATTTACTTACCCTTTTCTGTAAGTGGGGATTTGATTAACATTCAAGCACTTGTATTGTATAATAGGCTTCATAAAAGTAATAATTTACTTTTTGGCAAAGTTGATTGACATGTTACAGTGAGATTATGAATTCATTTGATGTTGCTAGTTCTAGCTGTGTGTTTTTTTCATCTCTAAGATCTATAATTGACATTGGCTAGACTGCGAGCATCATATTTACCACAATTTAAATTTAAATTAAACATGTTTGAATGGTTTTTATGGTAATCTATTTGGTAAATCTCTTTTTATCAGACATTCCTGTTAAAACTAGGGTAGAGGTACATAAGAAGAATTGTCTGGGACCCTTTTCAGTACTCAGCAGTGCCAGCTGCAATTCCACTCAGATTATTGATTTGAGTCCACATATCATTCTAATTGAAATTGGTCATTGTCTCCATTTTTTCTATATTGTAACTCATAATAGTAACACGCTATGCCACTAAGGTACCTTTCAGTCATCAACACTAGCCAAATTATCATATATCTCTAAGGTTGTGCTCCATACAAGTGAAAATTGAAGAAATGGAAATTGATACTATACAGGACACTAATTCTAGATATTCAACATTTCAGCCACTTTCATATCACTAAAGACAGTCTCTCTGAATCCCTTGTATAGTTTCAGAACTTTTTCCATTAGACAAACTTCCATGTTTTGTCCATTAGATGGTCCAAAAAAGTGAATAAAATCTTACCTACTCGATAAAAATTGTATTTGTCAAGGATAGTAGAGGAATAAATATAATTATAATTAAAATAAAACAGTTTTTGTGGACCTATGATTAGGAGATTTACTTGAGAGAACAGAAACAAAATTGAACAGCGTGTATTTCGAACAAGACTGTTACTGTTATTGTTAAGTATCTTCTCTCTCTATATCTCACTAATTCATAGCTAAGTTATCACACTATACATCTGAAAATGAAAGATGGTGGCATCTTATCATCTTATGCCATTCTTGTACCCCTTTGGATTTTCCCTTTGTTATGACACTCCAAACACATAAGAGATTCATATAAAATAAGAATATGCGTATAATCTGACCTACCTTGCTATCAACATAATCGTGCTTTCGAAGTATCAAATCCATGTAAAGCTTTCGGTTGGTCAGCTATCAAACAGTATTATATCCATGAATGGACCAATTGTGAATATTATTGAGCAAGAGTTCACGTACCTGGCATTTGGTGGTTTTCTAATAGACTTAACTTCTGATGATGATGCATTTGAGCCTTGCAAGTTCAATATTTAATTCATTGATAAGAAGGGACCATGTAATACTGTTAGCATATTAGCTGCCAAATTATTATCTGCCTCAAAAACACTTCCCCCTCATATTTTAGGTTGAGATAAAGATGTCTTTGACTGTTCGTGGTTGGGGGGAATTTGGAATTTAAGAAAACAACAAATTGGATTTTATCTCTTTCCCTATGGCCATACTAAATTCGAATGAAAAGTTAAGACTCAATGTCATGCACTCAAATAATATGATACTATTGCTTAGCTTGTTGTATATTCCATATATAAATTTGAAGAAATATCCAAACTAACCAAATTGTCACGGGTTTCTAGAACTTTGGTTAACCATGATAAAAATAAATAAATAACTGATGAATAGCAGTGACTCTTGGAAGGTCGTGTTTCTAATCAGACCTATCACTGGTGTAGTAGTGTCTGCAATCGATACAAGCTAGCAAAGAGAATACTAGCAGCGTTAGAAGAACACTAATCAAGCAATTGCAAAAATGAAAAGTACTTATAATAAAGAATGTAGTAATATTTCACTTTAAAAGAATAGTGATTGACTGTAAAAAAAATAGAATAGTAATATTTAATGTTCCAAATAAACCAAAAAAACATATATTTAATGTTTTTCATGAAATTATGTGATTTTTTATCTAGGTATAAAAGGAGAAAGAGAGACGGAGGAGAATAAAAAACTAAGCGATACTACTGTTAATTAAGTGTATTATAATGCATTGATGTGTTTGATAGTATTTTTTTTAGGATAAAAATCCTCTTCACTACTTTTATAGGTTCAATTATGATCAGAAGTTAAAAAACTTAAGAAAAACTAATGAAATTATTAAAAGTTCTTGCACTCCATCTATCGGGATATATAGTAGGTTTGCCACTAAACATTAGTCCAGTTAGTTAGAAACATATTTATATTTCACACAAAAACATGAATTTGATTCTCATCTTTAATGTAAAATTTTTGTTGATGAATAATCTGTTAGTATCTCTATAAGTGTGTTTATTAAGTCTTGAGATCTATCATAATTCTAATAATCGTATGGGACTTAACTCATTTAAAAGAAAGAAATAATATTGAGGTTTAACAAAAAAACATATATTCTAACAATTACTTGTGCATATTAACATAGCTTCTAATATAGTAGTAATTTTTTATTTATTTAATTTTAGCTATTTTTATGTAGCACGAGTGTAAATATTTTTATACTATGAACTAATTAGAAGTCAATCTAAATATTATTTTAATAATTATTATTATAAAATTTAACCATCTTATTTTATATATATATATATATATATATATATATATATATATATATATAAGTACTAATCTATAATTAAATAATAGTGTAAAAAATATTTCTACTATCAATATATTCTAATTCCAATTTACTTATAGTAGTATTACTCATTAGCAAGACTCTAAAAACAATTACGATCGCATCAAGTCATGTTAAAGATTATGTTTGTTAATATACTAAATTAATTTATAAGCTATTTGACTAACATATAAGCTACTTGGCCTAGTATACAAAGTCACAAAAAAGAGTGTGTAAGCTTTTTTGAACATAGGAAAATTATGTTCTATAAATTTTAATAGAAAGAACATATTTCAATTACTTACACTCAAATTATTTAATTTTATTAAAATTAATTTCACTCAAAGCAATCGACTGACCGAGCCTTGCCCGGGTTGCTTTAGGTAAAGTAAACTGTATTTGTTTGGGGAGGTTGAGGGTAGCAGAGAGTTTTACTGTGATAGTTTCACTGTCGCTTTCATTGTTACTGTTAATTTGATGATGTAGTACCAATAAATCAGGCAATAAGTCGTGCAACAATCCCAACAACCCAAACCACCGATTTTATACAGAAAAACAATAATTGTGATTTGTGAAGGTAGGGCAAGATAAATGTAACGCAAACGATAAAAAGTATTTTCAGGGTATGATTAAAAAACTTAAAATAAAAAGTTCATAAAAATTATACTATGATTTTCTAATAAAAATATTATTATTTTTAATTAACTGCAGTATGCACTGTGCACAGTTAATTAATATCGATCGCTATCAAAGCTAGGCAAGAAAAGGACCGAGAGAACAAAGTGGAGTGGAGAACTGCAACATTGCAATTTGCAAAGGCCATGACCCATGATATCTAGTGATCATGTTTGTATTACCATGGCATGTGCATCACACGTATGCCCATCAATGTGGGGACTAATCCTACTCATACATAATTTGGAACTAGTAATCATCACTACCTTTAATTGTTTAAATAATGACAGTGCTCAAAATCTTTTCAGAAAAATAAGAAAAGTGAAGGTTTTCAAGTACTCCAACTCCAAGACATCGTCCACTTAAGATATATTATGTAATAGAATCATTTTCATTTGCCAGGACACAATTAATTATTTGGGATGGGTGAGCAAATTTTCTGTTACAAAACCTTCGACAAATCTAGATCCTTCTATAACAAATGAATGAAAAAAATAGTTTTTTATATTTGGTGAAATTAAAATGCATTATTAAATCTGTAAAAAAAATTATTAAAATTAAGTGATACATCATTTAGCATTAATCAAATGTTGTGTTCGATTTACTTTTAACTCCAGTTTGGATGAAAATGAGTGAAGCAAATGTTGTGTTGGATTTACTTTTAACTTCAGTTTGAATGAAAATGAGTGTAAGCATTATATTATCCAGTTATGTTTACATTGTACTGATTGAGATTCAAGTTTTCTGACATATAACCGTGTTAAATATGTGAAGTAAGAAATTTATTTTACAAAATAATTTTGTCCAACTTGAGTTAAATTTTTTCTTGTGATTGATACATGTATATGTGATCTTAAATTAAAAAATAAAAGTCAAGCATTCTAAAATGAGTAACTTGAAAGATAAAGTAAGTAATTTTATTTTTTAATGATGATTAATATCATATTATATATATATATATATATAATATGAATTGTGATCATATCAAAATATTAATTTCTTTCATCAACAGTTAAAATGGTTTACTTTATTTTTTTCTTTAAAACTTTCAAATCTTCCACTGTAAAAATCATATATTTTTCCTTGTAGGTTCATTACTTTTGGCATGCAAGATACGCAAGTTGCTCACAGTCAGTGAAAGTCTTAAATTCTATTTTTCTGGTGGCGTTGCAGAGGTGGATTCCACAATTATTTTTACCTTTGAGCAGCTGAGCAACTTTAAGTAAATGCATTGATTAAACCCACCACAAAGGACGGTTAATTATGGTCAAAACTGTGTCGATCTCGAAGCAATGTTGATGAAAAATAAATGCTGTTTTGTTTATTCCTTGCTATGGGAATTGGTGGGGGAATGAACCCACTTTCATTGGCAAATGATTATGAGGCGGGAAAAGGATATTTCCAAAGTCAAATTTTGTCACGAGAAATTGCCAAGAGTATAGCCATTATCGACATTAATTATAGGTATTTAAATTACTCATAATTGATCAGAAAATGTATTGATTTGAAGCATGTTATTTATTTTTAGAAGATATCGTTACACACTATACACTAATTATTGAATTTAAATAGTACCTAAACGTACCAAATAAAGTATATCTTTTCTTATTTGCTGGGAGGAATAATTTTGGTGACTCTTTAAGAAGCAGAAAAGTGAGTGAGATAGAACTAGAGGAACTATTTTACTAATTGTCTCTATCCACACTCAAGCCATTGATGTTTAGATTCAATGAGATGGTTTCGTTTAGAGATGCCTAGCTTTTGAATGTGAGTGAAGCTTTTATTGGAAAGCATCAATTTTGCTATTACAAGGGTCTGTTTTACAGTTGAATAATTATGAATTCCTTGTGCTCTCTGCCAAAAGTCTTTTTCTTTCTAGAATGACTCGATTACTCAAGTTTCAGTGGATTTTATTCCAAGGTCATACAAATTAGTACTATGTTTGATGGCTGCACTTATGGCTTTTTAATAATGGACAAGGGTTCAATCCACCCCCTTGCTAGCAGCTAGAATGAAGACTAGACAAGTTTTGATGATGACATGAATATTTACTTGCTATGCCAGCAGTCGTTTTTCCCAGTAATTGAGGTGTAGCCTTTATTTAGAGGTGCATCATTTTAAAAAAATGACAAGTAATAATATTCTTCTTAGTATTGCTTTTTGTTAAAATATTTTTAATTAAAAAAAGTAGAAAAGAAAAAGAAACAGCTGATTTGCATGTGTGATAAATATTTTAAACTTAGTTTGCCAATTTTTAAGGTTTATATATGTTTTCATTGTCAGTAAAATGAGTAACTTTTGATTTTGATCTTGTAACTCTAAACTTGTAAATAATTATTTTCCGTTCTTGGTATCTTATGACATTCGTTAACTGCTTATATATTGAACGAGTGGTGCATATAAAGATTGGTCTAGTTCGTAAAAATTAAATGCATATCTCACACTAATATAGATTTGATTTTTGCTATCAGACATTATTAATTTATAAGTATTTTTATAAAAGTTTATTAAACTTTGAGGTTTGATCTACCCTTATCCTCCTAAGTCTTTGGAACCAAACTCGTGGCCAAGAGACTATCTCATCTACGTAGTACTCATTAATATCTTGATACAATATCAATATTTGACTATTTGACGCTTATAGAATTATTTTCAATATCTCTAAAATAAATATATTTACTTATCTTAAAATGAATGTTAGGGAACCAGAAATAGTGTTTCAAATTTTAGAGGCATAAAAATTATAAAAAAAATTACAAGAATTAAAACTAAAATTCATCATTCAGTGAAAAAAATCAATCATTTTTACTAGAACCAAAATAACGATTTCAAATTTTAGAAGAAAAAAAATTATAGGAATCAGAATAAAATATTGATTAATTTCATAGAGATTAAAAACACGTTTAAACTTTTTTTTAAATATATATTTTGTCTTTTCCGGTGTTCTTTACCCTTGTTCAGTGTTATATATTCGTCTCATTACATATGGCAATTTTTGGTATCCAATAGGAACGTTGGGATGTGTTATACATGGGCATCCAGGCAGGGTTAGAATCATCCAATCCAAGGTTCCATTAATTTTCTATAAGCAAAAAGATACGTATCTCTTCCATAAAACAAATCCACGCATCCTTGTCTCTTTATAGTTGTGCCTCATAAAATAATCCTTTTTCACACAACGTAAGTAAGGAATAAATCCAGATTATCCTATTCTTAATGATGTTATAATATTGTGAAAGCTTTGTTCAAGTTTCATGTTCATGTATTTCTCTCCTTTAAGATAGGGGCTGTCTGTTGGGTCGGTTTCAAAGTGTATCTTTTAACTTTTCTTAATTTCATCAAAATAATGGAATGGATAGAGATGTTGTGTTTATAGACTACTAGTCTTTATTTAGATTTTGTGTTTTTATTTTTATTTTTTTTGGCTTCATTGGAAAAGAGATGTTGCGTTTAAAATTATGTAGAATTACTTTGTGTGGAATTATTTTTAAAAGATTAGGTGCATGTTTGGGTTAAAGTTGGAAAACTTAATTTGGACATAATTTATGTTTTCTAAACTGAGTTTGAAAAAAAAAATTATCTTGTTTTTATAGAAATTCATACAAGTGTGTAAATGTATTTTTGAAGGTTACGAAATATGTAATAAAACGAAGTATTCCCGACCAGTCGGAATCCATACATGCTCTAGTGTGACTGAAATATGTACAGAAATTAATATATTCCCAAACTGAGTATTTTTCTTTAACATGTGTGGAAACTCCACACTAATAATGTTACAGTAATAAAAAAATGACTTTTATATTATTATGATCTTAGATATTTTTCATTAACATGGTTGATAAATAAAATCTATCCTTTTAAATGTGATTAGGAATTTAATATTAGATTTGTGCATATAGAAAACTACTTATTTAAAAAGACTTATTTAAAAAGGTCATTCTCTTAATATAGTTCTTGACTTCAGGCCTAAAGATACTTGGGATTCATTCAAAAAATTACTTTTATTATAGGAAACTTGTTGATGGAACGAGTATGGAAATGGCTTTGTTATTTATTTCCTTAAAGAAATAACTAAGAAAATAATAATAATTATTTCATTAAAACTGTAATAAAAATATTTGATAATATTAAATGTTACGATTTTTTAGTAAAATAATATTTTTAATAATAAAAAATATATAGACTACTCCTTCATGTTTCATATACAAGGAAAAAAATACGACATATTAATTAAAAAAATTAGTTAATCATATTTAATTATATTAATTTTAATTAATTTTTTTAACTTATTCTTTATGAGAATTTAATATTAACAATAAGAAAAAATCATTAAAATTAACACCTCAAATAAATGATATTTTAAAAATAAGTATTAAATAAGGTAAAATTAGTTAATTATAGTGTAGACACATTTTTCACTATCACCTAATTAAAAATATCATATATATAATAAATTTATTCACTTATATAATAATTATCTTAAAATTTTAATAAATTAATTGATAATGTACAAATTTGTTATATTCACTGTGAGTGCTAGTTAAACTCTAGTTTTAATTCTTTATTTTTATTTTCCTACAAATATTCTTTTTTGAAAGAATTGTTAAACTACTAAATGTAAACACCTCTCTTAATTAATGAAATACTGGTAATATCTCACTCATTGATTTTAAAATAATGAATGTGATAACTGACTATTAACTATTTTGTGAAGTTGAATATTTTTCAATCCACCTATATCAAGACCAATTCAACTCTATTTAATGGTTGGGTTGATATTTAATATTGTGTAACAATAGAATTTCTTTCAACATCATTAAATAATATTTGACAATTTTTATTTTATTTTATTTTAAAAACAATTCTGCAATCCAACCCAACTCACAAGAGAGTTGAACCTGTGTGCTTATTGTTGGGTTGGTATATGATAGTCTGTGTTTATCAATAGAATTCCGTTAGATGCAATAAGAATTTATTTGAACATCGATCATTAAATAATATTTGACAATTTTTTTTGAAAAAAAATCAAAATAAAATTTTCAAATAATAAAATTAATTTCGAGAAAGATAACAACTTTTTTATTTTGAATTAAAATTAAATATATTTTTAGTCTCCATAGTCATATTCATTTTCAGTTAAGAAAATAAATTATCTTTTTTTATTGTTTCATTTATAATAATATATCATATGCTATCCTTAAAAAATGACTTTTTATAAAGAATAAAAATCACATATAGTATTTATATAAATGAGAGATGAAAATGAAATGATTTTTTTAAAACTAAAAACGAGCATTATCCTATTTACAAAACTATATTATATATATATATATATATATATGTTGATAAGAAGTTATTTTGGCGCAAAACAACTCTTGAAATTTATTTAACTTTTATAATTTTACTTTCAAAATATCATTCTCATATATAAATCAATTTTTAAATACAGTTCTTTTCATAAATAATTTTATTAAAATCTAAAACATAAGTTAAAATCAGTCAGCTCATATAGTGACAGCCCATTGAACAATAATAGTATCCATACTAAAAAATTGACAGCACATTACCCTTTAAAATTACCAAATGAAGGATACAAAGGGATTGCTTATTAATTACTCTCTGTAATTTGTTGAGAAGAACTTGGCCCTGCACATGGGTTGAGAACCTCCAAGTCGTGTTGGTCAGGGAAATTTATAAAATTGTCTTACGTGCATTGTTAAATCGATCCTTTGCATGTGAAGAACAAATCATACAGTACTCGCAAATCAAGTTACTTCCATGTACCGGATCCGTATCTGAGTCCCAAGATAAGAACAGATCTTAGACACTATTGAATATTGATGCTATAAAATATTAATAAAATTGAAGTTGGTTCCTCCAAAATTAAAGAAGCCAAACTCAATAAAGTTATCGATTATTATATATTTCATACTGTATTCAATTTATGTATTAGCCAAATGTATACACGAGCTGTGTTACTCAAGCATATATGACATAGGTAGTATAAAAAAAAGTGATGACATAGGTGAGGTTTTTTTGACAGCATGTTTTCTTTCTCTCTCTTTATTGGTTTATAAGTAAAAAAATGATTTTCAGAAAGTGATACGTGTCATTTCCTTGTTTCTTATTTATATACAAGTACAAGTTAAATTTATATTCATATAGTCTAACAAATGATGATAAAAGTCTGTCGCTATTGTTCAATAAACATTTGGGAAGGGAATAGAACATTTGGCCTGATTTCTTGTTTAAGCCAAACAAAGAGGGAAGAAGCACGCCCAAACTATTATAATAAGTGGTTAATGAAGTCAAGAATATATTAAAGCTCTTAAATTGGACTTTACTTCAACCTAATAATAATAAGTGGTACTAAGGAAGGAGATGAATAAATAAGGTAGTATTTTTATTTTAGTCAAATATACATGCATAAAGAAAGAAGAAGAAGAAGGAAATTGAAAGTTTTCTCTCTCTTATCTAGTTGTTTATATTTCACTCTCTTATTGCTTAATCATTCGATCAAACCTACACATATTCAATCAAAGCTAGGCACATTTATTTAGCGATAAATGGTTTTTTTTATTTGTTCATCAGTTTTTGCAATCTTTGCCTCATTCATAATGAAAATAACAATTAACTAAAGTGCTAACAAATAACCATATTTTTTAAATATGTTATCAGGGTTTAAAATCTTTGTACTTGCACGTAGAAAAATATCTGTTACAATATGTTAATTTTTCAACTGAGTTTTAGTATTTTAAATATTAATTTTTTACTTTCGATTAAGTTCATTCAAAAAAATAATGATTATTTTTATTAAAAAAATTATTTATTTATAAAGAAATGGTATTTTTTTTCTCTTGTACGGCAATGTTGGTGATCAGTCAAAAGGGGGAACAATATGTAGCCAAAGCTGTGGCAACAAACAATACAATCCCCCCTTTGCCATCTTCCTAACTAAGCTTCACTGTTTCTCATTATCATCATCTTCCTCCTTAATTCAATTTCAGAACCCTTCCTGTTCCTTTCTTCACTTCCCAATTCAATGAACACCCAAACCCCAATACTCACGTGCTTGCCACGTGTCCCTTGAAATTACCCTTTTTTTCTTCTTCTTCCACTCACCCACAAATCCACTTCCCCCCAAGCTTCTACCCTCTTTAAAAAGCTTTTCAAAGTTTGAATCTTTAGCACAAAACAACAAGACCCAGAAATTTTTTTTAGCAATGCTGTGACCAATGATTGAGTAGCGAAGATTCTGTGATCGTTCAGCAATGGGGGTTTGCACTTCGAAGCCGCAGAAGCCGAACCCTTACGCGCTTCGTGAAGCCGAAGCCGAAGCCGACCCTTCTCAAAACCCGAAAACCACACTCAGCCCCGCCGGTGCCGACACCCCTCGCCGGAAAGATGACGTCAGTACCGGAAAACGGTCGCCGTTCTTCCCGTTCTACAGCCCGAGTCCAGCTCGCTTCCTGAAGAAGTCTCCGGCGCCGGCGGGAGGGAGCCGGAGCGCGAGCTCCACGCCGAGGAGGTTTTTCCGGCGGCCGTTCCCGCCGCCGTCGCCGGCGAAGCACATACGGGCGGTGCTTGCGAGGAGGCAGGGGAAAAAGGCGTCGGCGACGGCGGCGATACCGGAGGAGGGGGAGGAGGGTGCGGCGGATTTGGATAAGAGGTTTGGGTTCTCTAAGGAATTCACAAGTAGGTTGGAGGTTGGTGAAGAAGTGGGTCGAGGGCATTTTGGGTATACTTGTTCTGCTAGGTTCAAGAAGGGTGAGCTCAAGGGTCAACAAGTAGCTGTTAAGGTGATACCAAAAGCAAAGGTAATCTTTTAACCTTCAATCTTCAATCCTTAATCTTAATCATATCAAAGGTTAACACTTTTGATTCACCACTTGGTACACATGGCAATACTGCATTAGTCGTTGAGTTCCCACACATTTGCTTGACTAAACTTAAGGTTTTATCTCGTTTTGGTGATTTGTGTGTATAAAGATTGTGTTTTGATCTTCTCCCCTTTTGTTGCCAGATGACTACAGCAATTGCTATTGAAGATGTGAGAAGGGAGGTGAAAATACTTCGAGCTTTGAATGGACACAACAATCTGATACAGTTCTATGATGCATTTGAAGACCAAGATAATGTCTACATTGTAATGGAGTAAGTTTGGGATGCCTGTTTCCTCTTCAAAGTATATTGTAACAG
Organism: Glycine soja; assembly: GCF_004193775.1. Taxonomy (NCBI): domain Eukaryota; kingdom Viridiplantae; phylum Streptophyta; class Magnoliopsida; order Fabales; family Fabaceae; genus Glycine; species Glycine soja. The sequence continues at coordinate 13,936,759 of NC_041003.1, read as the reverse complement.
TAGTGTTTTATGGCCGTCCTAGTAAAGTTTAATAATACTTCTTTTTTTTTTATTTCAAATAAAATAGCTTGTGCTAACCTCAGATAATACAACCTTTTTAGTGACACCAGCACTATGTATTAGGCTATAAAAAAAATTGTTGACAGAATGCCCATTGCTTATTGATTTCTTTTGCCTTTTGATGATTTTGTAATTGGCTGGATCCTATTGACGTTTCAGGTTATGTGAAGGGGGGGAGCTCTTAGATATGATATTATCAAGGTATTCGTAAAATACCAGCTTTTCCTTTTCTAATTACGATAATAAAAAAATAAAATAAAAAATTGACCTTTGGAATTGCACCTTGCCACTAACTAACTATATGGTTGATTTCTTCTTTAGAGGAGGGAAATACTCAGAAGATGATGCAAAGGCTGTCATGGTACAGATACTTAATGTTGTTGCATTTTGTCATCTTCAGGGTGTGGTACACCGAGATCTTAAGCCAGAGGTGAGCACATTTGTATCCATTTCTTTCAGATGGTTAAAGCCTATCTGCTACATTTTCAAAGATTCATCTTAATACCCTAGTATGGAAATGCTAAGCGGGGCATGGATGGGTTACTCATTTAACTGTCTTAATTTTACACCCCCTCCCAAAGAAATCCCTCTCTTCATTATTCTTGTGTCACAGTGGCTTGGTGCTAACTTTAGAGTTGGATTAAGCCTAGAAGTATTATGTCACTTTTATTTTTATTTTTTGGCTGGCAAAGGTTGTAGAATGTTTGATAAAGCTTACTAACTTTTTTGAGGAGTCTAGCTAGACTGGATTTTGGAATATCTAGATAGCCTTTAATTTAGCCTTTTTGTTTCCTTTTGATGGTTTTGTTTGATTTTTCTTTTCCCTTTTGGTTTCATACATCATTCAGTTGCAGTATATAGGTCAATATAAGCCATGAATATATGACATAACTTTTTGCTGTTTCATTCAGTTCACCAGTCACTTTGGCACAGCTCAAGCATTAAACTAGCTTATTCAACATAGGTTTTAGTATTTAAAAAACAAAGTAAATTACAGCAAAATAAATTCCATGAAGAAATTGTTTTCCCATATAAACCCCTTTGTTTGTATAGTATGAATGAATAACTAATATATTCAAGATTTCAAGGATAATTCTAACTCCCTTGCCATTTTCTTCAGAATTTCTTGTATGCTAAAAAGGATGAAAGTTCTGAGTTGAAAGCTATAGACTTTGGGTTATCGGATTTTGTCAGACCAGGTCTTCCTTCACAATTCCTTACTTGGTAGTTGGTAGTAGTATCCTTTGTCTCATGAGTTTGACAATGTTCTTACTTCTTGTATCACATCTTACAGATGAAAGGCTTAATGATATTGTTGGAAGTGCATACTATGTGGCCCCTGAAGTTCTCCATAGATCTTATGGCACAGAGGCTGATGTGTGGAGTATAGGTGTGATAGCATATATTTTATTATGTGGCAGTCGTCCATTTTGGGCCCGAACAGAGTCTGGTATTTTTAGGGCAGTTTTGAAAGCTGATCCAAGCTTTGACGAAACACCGTGGCCATCTTTGTCTTTAGAAGCTAAAGATTTTGTCAAACGCATATTGAATAAGGATCCACGGAAACGAATATCTGCTGCTCAGGCTCTAAGTGAGTTATTTTTCTTGCCTCTATCATCAATTTCAATAACATTTAGTAAGACATTTTTCAAGTTGTCAGCCATAATCTTGTGCTTGCAGGTCATCCTTGGATACGAAATTGCAATAATGTAAAAGTTCCACTGGATATTTTAATATTTAAGCTCATGAAGACATATATGAGATCTTCATCCTTACGCAAGGCTGCCTTGAGGGTGTGTATTTTAATTGTTAAAAGAAAAGTTGAACTGCTTTTTTTGTGGTTGCTATGCTTCCTGTTGGAATGAAGTATTCCAACTTCATTCCAACCCTCATGTTAGAAAATGATATATAATCTTCTGACCACAAGTATTTTCAATTTATTTCTCTCCTGTAAACCTCTGAGATTTGATTTTCTTTAAAAGAAAAAAATTGATATCCTAAGTCCTAACTGACAGTTGTATATTGTTGGAGCTGTGTTGTATATTTCTAATTTTCAGCTAACAACATTGGGGATGTGTGATACTAACTTATATGTATGCATGCTGCAATTGAATTCAAAGTTCTGACACCAGTCTTTTACTTCCTAAATACACTGGAATGTAATTCACACTTAAAATTAACTCTCTGGTTTAAATTGTACTAGTTAATTTTATTTGTCTCTTTGGCAGGCCTTGTCAAAAACATTGACTGCTGATGAACTCTATTATCTGAGAGGGCAATTTGCACTGCTAGAACCAAGCAAAAATGGTAGCATATCTTTAGAGAACGTTAACAAGGTTGGTTATCACTTCAATGTTTCGTGTATGAAAATTATCCCTTTGTTGGATTCCACAAGTTTTTCTCATTCTTACTCTGGGCAGGCCTTGATGAAATACGCAACAGATGCCATGAAAGAGTCTCGCATCCCTGACTTCCTTTCATCGGTAATATTACCTTGTTCTTTGTATGTAGAGATCCCTTAATTTGACTTTTTTCAGTCTCATATGTTTTCCTTCTATTGCCCTTTTTGTGACAGCTGAACTCGTTACAATATAGAAGGATGGATTTTGAAGAATTTTGTGCAGCTGCATTGAGTGTGCATCAACTTGAAGCTCTTGATCGTTGGGAACAACATGCCCGCTGTGCATATGAACTCTTTGATAAAGACGGAAACAGGGCTATTGTCATTGAAGAGCTTGCTTCAGTAAGTTAACATATAATTGAGTATCTGCATCTCATAGCATCTCTTGCATAATTTAATGCATATTTATTTTGTTGGTTTCTGCCACTTCATATATATATATATATATATATACTCATACTGATTGACTCTCTAATCTTACGGAGTCATAAGCATTTGTAAATTACATTTTTTTCAAATGTTCAAGAATCAAGAGTATATATGGCTAATCACCATCATATTTCTTCAAAATGTTGTTTTAGGAACTTGGACTTGGTCCCTCTATCCCTGTTCATGTCGTTCTTCATGATTGGATACGCCATACTGATGGCAAGTTAAGTTTTCTTGGGTTTGTCAAATTATTACACGGTGTGTCTAGCCGAAGCCTTGCAAAGGTTCAATGAAATTTAAAGCAGAAGCCCTATGGATATGCTGAATTTTCTCTGCCTTGTGTGGCTCGACCATAGTTGAATTTGTATCTAGTGCGTGCTGGAACTAATTATTGTTGTCTTGTTGCTATCTGAAGCTCTTGCTAGCACACACCCATTTAAAGTACAGGTTCATAATGAAATGCAACTCTGATTCTTTTGAAGGGAGCTCAAATTGTAAAATAGTCTACAGATCTGGTTTAAGAATTAATATATGAATTGTAGATTTAGATTAGCTTTCTCTTGATGGGTGGTAATAATTTCCTGTCACCTGTATTAATGAATACTTTTGTACACACGGTACATTTGTGAGTCTTCAAATTTTACTCTTATTTTTGTTGTTGTATTTTGTGTTATGTTACACATTCTTTGAATCAATTACTTTTCCTCGTACCATGATTTGGTGTGATTGTTGACGATTTTAGCTGTTTAAGAAACTTGTTCCCATAACAAATAAGATCAGTCACTATCTCTTCTGCCAACTTGCTGTGCCGAATGGTTTTTCTAGTGGTAACTTGTTTGTATTTCTGATGTGTATGAGTTTGAAAAAAGGGATACCTATAAAAGACACTTGTTTGTATTTCAGTTTCAGTAAGAGTTCGGTTCAGAGTTATAGTAATTCAAATGAATAGTGGTCTATACTTGGTGGACTTTTTCTTTTATATACTGACCTTATTAGGTCCTGGGGTCTTTGGGTCTGCGTGTTATGATTACTAGTTACGTAATACATTTCTTAATCTTGTTTAGGTGTTTCTGGTCAATTAATTATCTTTAAGTGGATTTTATTAACTATAATCGTGGGTTAATGGTACTCTTGTATATCTTGAAAATTGAGACGTGTTATATGGAATATGTGAACATATGATGGCATCATAGGATATGTGTGTCTTTTCCTCTTACTCAAATCTGGTATAAAACTAAAAATATAGTGGAAGCTGTGGAACGATTCCAATTGTTTAGAAAGTGTAAACAATGTCCACCATGATGCACATTCCGATAAGCTCACTCTCCGAATCCTAGCCGAGTCAATCGTGTCGTATCTTTCAATTCTAGTTCAATTTTCAATATTTTGTTTTGGTATTTGTGTTACCGGCTTATAGTTTATACTTTATATACATTTCCAATATACATTTGCGATATACTAGTACATGGACAAGCATCTAGTTACTGCATTTCCGTTGTTGGTCTCTTCTAGGAAACAGGAATTGGTGCATTCGGAAAAAAAATTATGGTAAAGTGCAGAATGAACGGAACGTGCATGCACTATCTGCTTTGATTACAGAATTTGAATTCATTCTTGCCATTTGTTAAAATGTAATGTTATGATGATACCAAAATAAACTTCGTAATAAACAATTATTGATTGTATTTTAGTTGTTTTCATAACTTTTTGTCATAATATAATATATCATGCTCGAAAAAATTCATTAATGTTAAGTAGTTTCATTACCCCCCTACAAAAACAGTAGTTTCATTACTCTTTTCTTACTTCACATCTACGGTTTCCAACAGTTGGTGTCGTGTTTAAAAAAAATTAAGAGTTTCTGTTGTCTTCGTTTTGAACTATCTTTTTCCATTAGATTGGCTTTAGGTACCTGCTCGTAAAGTCTTACCATTAGCGTGTTTTGTTGCTATCACCATCATGATGATTTTCAACATCTGAATGAAAGTCACAACTTCTAACTTTTGCACCAATTGTTGATTTGATGTGATTTCTCCCCTTCCCCAATGCAATTCCAAACACAGGGTATCTAGGTGTGATGTCTGATATCTTGCTGATAGAAAAGATGGCGGTCACAATATGTGAAGCATATTATATGGACCAAAAAACTCATCTAACTATCTTGCAACACAAACAATCGCCTCTGATTTCCACACATTGTCATTATTTTAAGGTAATATGCAGCTAGACTGATGCGGACAACATATTAACATTACATTAGATCAGCTTAACATAGAAGCAGTAGTCTAATGAATTTTCATTAAAGACACTGCAGCTTGAACACCAAACAACCACAAAATCAAACTATGTACTTGAGGCCTAATCAATTTGTTTTCAGCTGGCAATAACATACTTAGAATCTCACTAAAAATGTAACAAAAAAGAAGCAATTTAGGCCCAGAGAAAATGACTATTCGCTATATGATATTTCTGTAAACTGATTTAATCTTCAAGGAGGGGAAAGGATGAAAAACAGAAAACCGAATGGGGAGAGTAAGATGGCATATGGCATTAGAGTTAAAACTAGTCTGAAACATATCATTTCATATACGAATACAGAACAATGTTAGTAGTCCACTACTCCACATTCACATTCACATCCACAAGACTGGAGCTATGCCATTACAGTTAGACGCCACACCACCACCACCAATCTTTATCATGTATTCTACTACTACACCAGGTTACTAACACCAACAAGCTCATAAATTATTCAAAACTAAAACATACTCATAAAAACACACTATGTGTGTTTGATCGAACCCTCCTTCCCCTTACTTGCGAGGCAGTTATAGTAAAAAGCAAGTAACTATCCAATTCCAACTATCTTGAGGATAGTTTCTGGTGCAAATCATCAGCTAGGGCCTGCCTCAAGTTTTCCCCAAAGTAATAAAACGATTTCTCACTATCCATGACTCTAGGAGGAGGTCCACTCTCATCAGGCTCCTTCCACAGCTCCGGTTCAGGTTCCCTCGCAATCTGGCACAGATTATGCAACACACAACAAGCCACGATGGTTTGAGGCGCGTGGCGAACGCCGGTGTTCAAATCCTGAAGAATCTTCCACCTTCCCTTGAGAAGTGCAATGGCTTCCACAACAACAGACCTTCCCTTCATGAGCATTCCATCGAACAGGTTCTGGGCAGGAGTCCCCATTCCACTCGGAGAAAACGGTGTAAGCAAAAACGGCAACAGAGGGAAGCACCAATCCCCGACGACATAAGGGCGGACGTGGTGGCCGCGGACGCTGATGACCTTGTCCCACACGACGTCGCCGGAGGTGAGGCGGTGGTAGAGGAGACTATCGCGGAAGTGCGTGGAGTCATCAGTGCCGCCGGGGGCCTTGACACAAACATCCCAGAAGATCTTCTTATGATCGGACACGACTTGAAGTAGCAACGAAGGGTAGCCGTAGCGGCAGCGGTAGAAGTTAGGGTTAGTATTAGGGTTAGGGTTATTGCGGAGATGGACGGGAGTGGTGTCGATGGCGCCGCACATGTTGGGAAGCGAAGTGAGTTCCTCGAAGGCCTGTGTGGTTTCGAGGAGGCGGCGGCGGCCGACGGGGATCTTGATGAATTCAGGGTAGAGCTTGGTGGCGAGGAGGCGAGTGACCATGTTGGTGATCTTGGAGACGAGGTAAGGGTCGAGGGAGTAGCGGGAGGCGAGGGTTTTGGCGGAGAGGCCGTGGGCGAGGCGGGAGAGGACCATAGCGACGGCGTAGTCGGAAGGGAGGGAAAGGTTGGAGAGGGCGATGTGGGGTTTCAGCTTGTCGACGACGGTGGTGAAGACAGGGTAGGAGAGGCCGTAGAGGGAGCGCCAGTGGGCGTCGCGGAGAGGGGCTTCGAGGGACCAGATGTGTTCTGTTGAGAGGGCGCGGAAGGCGGAGACGGAGTAGTCCGAGGAAGGATTATTGTTGTTGGAATTGGTGGTGGTGGTGTTGTTGTTGTTGGTGGTGGTGGTGGTGGTGGTGGTGGTGAGAGAGGGGCGCGTGGAGGTCACGTAGGAGAGGACAGAGGCGATGGTGAAGAAGAGGAGAGGGGCGATGGAGGAGGAGTGGAGGAGGGAGGAGGGGGTGGAGGCGGAGGAGGAGGAGGAGGAGGAGGAGGAGAGGGCGTCGGAGAGGAGGGAGGTGGTGGGGTCCAGGGAGTTGTGGAGGTGGAGTAGATTGGAGAGCATTACAAGGAAAGATTGATCCATTGACCTATCTTTCTCTTGAGGTGGTTAGGTCCTTCTTCTTCTATGTTTATTGATGGTTGTGTGCGGAGGAGGTACAAAGAAACAACGGTGCTGCTGCTAACTGCTCAGTTACTGCTAAGAAAGGTCTTTGTTTAGGCACAAAAGCCCAATTATCATAGGCCTAAACTAGAGGACACCATATACTGGGCTCCACTACCACAAATTATGACACTTTCTTTGATCGAGCATTCTCCGACCCCATTAATTATCCAAAACAATGAAAAAGAATAACTGATTGAAAGTAGCTATAATATTTTGACTTACTATGAAACTGGCAGAGTAAAAACTTTTTTCATTCACTCATTTTAAGACTTTGTTTTAAGTGGATTGAGTTAGAGCCCAACAAAATCTAGGATTTTTACATGTAGGTGAAAGTAGGTCTATTATGTATATCAACTCCTGGGTTATTGCTTCCTGCACTACCACTTTTACTTCCTACATTTCCCAATTCTTGAATACAATAAAAAGTACAAGAAGCAACAGTATGAGTGTATAAAGTTTTAGCCTCAACCCTAACACCTTAAATCCAAATTAATGTAAAACTAATTCAGTATGAGCACACAACAAATTCTAGGGAGCAACTATTTTCACTATCAGATTTACTATTTAAAATATCCACATGTGATTTAATTTATTTTTTTTCAAAAATGTTCTTTTGACAAAAATAAGTTCCACCAACAAAATACACAAACTATTTCACTTATTACTTCAAAATTAATTCATGAAAATAATATCATTTTGATAAATCTTTTTCACCTCTTACCGATAACATGCATCTAAACATATCATTTAACCTGTTACTTCAAAATGGTCATTGGTGTAACATAGTAAGATGTATGTCACATCATTATAGTGATAGAGATTATTCTACAAAAATTTAAAAGTTATTAACAAATTAATCATGCATATTATGTGTACATATTAATCATTGACATCATTGAACTGGAATCTCAAATCATTTTTGAGGTATTGATACACCATGAAAAGATTAAGAATAAGTTAATTATGACACATTGAAATGTAGGATAAGTTGCTTAATTATTATTAGCAAACTCAATCATGATGCCAATGACTCGTTTAACATACTAACATTTTTTTTTGTGTTAAATTAACATAACATATTTGATACTTCAGGTTTCTTTTATAATAGTATTTTGGTATTAATTTATATTTTGTCTTAGTAAAAAAAAAACAAATAAAACGAGCACATACTCTGACTTTTTTTTTATCCTTAATTATTTAAAATTTACGAGTCAATAATTTCGGCTGATGGTGACGCGTGTCTCCTGCCTCCAGCTAATCTAGAGGACCATATTTGAAGTTTCTCAAGTTCTACGGTATCTGTATGTATCACTATGTATGCAAATCAACTAGCATTTATTTGGTAAATAAGGTATTTACTACATACAAAATATAAAGAATAAAGTATAAAAATTAGTAAAATATAATAACACAATTATTTAATTTTTTGAAGTTTGAACAATTTTCAAATTTAATTTCAGTGATAAAAAATTAATTTATTGATAGTAAACATTGATAAAAAAATATTAAAGAAAGTCAAAAAATTTCTTTAAATGAATAACTAAAACTTAAAACATTAATTTAATGTTATGAAAACTTAATAAATATTAAATATCTTTAATTCTGAGAGAATATAGTTAAGTTTGATTAAGGTTTCTTTTATTTCATTATTATTATTATTTTCATTTCACTATCTAAAGTAATAAATAATTAAAATTAAATTAAAACATTTAAAGTGAGATTTTTTTTTAAAGAAAAAAGAAAACTATGATAAATATGATATACATATTAGCTTAAATTTATTCATTTTAATCAAATCTCAATAATATTTAAAAATACTATTATATATGTTTCAAATGAGATCAATTCTTAAAAATGAAAAATGACAACAACCAATAATAACCATTACATTATAATTAAAAACAATAAAGGTTGCGACTAAAAATTCTTTAAAGCAAATCATGTACTCTCTTAAAGCAAATCACGAAACTGGTGAAGAAATAGTTGCATAGGGCTATTGTGATTTATTCAACAGTTTCGGGCATTGTGCTTTTCAATGATCCTTTTGCTTACAATAACTACATTTGTCATAACTCCAATAGGAGCAATTCTACCCATTTAATTGCACACTAATAGATTAAAAAAAAAAAAAAACATCACTTTCACTAGCCATTACAACAAATCACAATTAGAAAACAATAAAGAGAGAACATACAATGGAGAGAAAGCTCAGTTTTTTGCAAATGAGTCACTGCAAAACCCTAGATGTGGAGCTTCAAATAGGATCAACCGAAAGAATATTGCAAATGGGTTGTCCAAACAGCTGCTATTGCAACAGTTAATGCAAATGCTCACAAATTGCAACAAGAAGGTGAACATTTTCAAATTTTGCAAATGAGTCACCACAAAACCTAGGTGCAGAGCTTCAAATAGGGTCAACTGAAGACTACAAAAATTCCAGAAACGTGAACCCCTCCCCCCCACAAAATAAAAAAAAAAAAAAAAAAAATAGAGTTGCTTCCACAAATCACTTTTCTCCCTCTTCATACCTCGTCTCGATGATCCAACCTGACAGAATGAAGAAAATTGAATTCCGAACCCTGTCAAAATTCAGCTGAATTCTATGGTTAAGGAATCAGCTATTGCAAATAAAAAAACATTGTTGTTTGATGGAGTGTGGACTGCACGAACTACACTATAGATGACTGATAGTGTGGAAGGAGTGAAAAGAGAGATGAAGAGATTTAACTCTATTCAACCCAAATACAAAGTCTGAATATACAAGAGACAAAGGGGAAATATAAATCCAATAAGTAATAAAACTATACTATCCATACATATAACTGAAATATAAAAAAATATATTATTTAACATTATCTATAGTTATATTGTATATTCCATAAAAAAAAATCTATAGTTTTAGCTTAACCTTTAGGTAAATTTAGTGATACAAATTACATGGGAAATAAATTGAGAAAATGTGCAACATTAATTATTAGAGTAACGTATAGTTCACCTAAGTTTAATTTTACCCCACCCGATGTTTTCAAGTCAAGCTAGAGACTTCTTAAATTACAATGAATGAATTTCGGGTAAACAAGCCATATACAGCTTATCTTTTTGGTTTAAAATTACAAAAGTAATTCTAATATAAAATTGCTTGTTCCAACTTTTAATACTGGAGAAGGGAAAATTTGTTGTTTTTAGCTTAAAATTACTTTTAAGCTCTCTCAACTTTAATCCAAAATTAGACATAATCTATTGGTCTTCGTCTTGTAGCTGAATGATAAAGTCAAAATGATTTCGATCATGGATTACTTAGTGATCCATTTAATCCCCTCTAATAACCAACCAATTTTCAACTCTATATTTTCAACCTTATTTTTTTCTACTTGATCTATGCATACATTTCACCATGGTATTATGATAGTCCTCTGTGACTAGGACGACCCCGCATAGAAAATGAGCATAAATATATTGTGTTAACGTGGCCTTATATGGCCACTTATACTCGATCCTAATATATTATGTGTTGTATTGTACACTCCAAAGTGGCACATAATAAGTTATATATATATATAAAAGTGGCACATAATAAAGTAGGCGAGAAAAGTGTAGTAGCTAACAAATTGTAGAGCTTCATAATCATTTGGGTTTCCTCTTCAATGGACAGAAGTTGCCTTTACATAAAGACAGCTATGCATGCATGGCTTGGCTATGTCGTTTTTCATTCTTTTCCTAAAAAACATTTGCCTTTTTCTTTTTCTTTTAAGGGACTGCGTAACCACATGCATGAACATGAGCATGCATGCATGGATAAATAAGAACGGACCTCCGTTCTTTCTTTTTATACCTTTAGCTGGAAATTATCATATGCTCGAATCAGCGTGCTAAATATTGACTTTTCAACTGAAATATATGTCGATATTAGCTAGCGTAGTTAATGATTGAGTATTTGAATTGGTAAAATGATAGACAGCCACCCCCTTGTTTGTTCTTAGCATAATAAACATTCCAATTCATCTTTTTCTTTCTTCTTTCTGATCCAGTTTTACCATAAATTCAACTCACAAGGACATGAATAGTTTGATATATATAAAATATGTTTTTAATCAAGGCCAATAAAAATAGCTATTTTTTTAGTCTTTGTAAAAAAAGTTTGTCCTTGTAATTTTTGCTGTCACTTTTCTTTTTGTTTCTGAACCATGATAACAAAAACAAAAAAAACATAATTCGTTATATTTTATGGGAAAAAATAACGTAAACTAGAAAATTTAAAAAAAAAACATATTATTTTTATAGAAACTAAAGAAAATTTACTGCATTTGATAGGAACATAAAAACAAATTATTATATTTACAAGAATGTAAAATATATGATTGCTATTTGCTAATGACAGGTTTACAGGTTTTCTGTCCAAAAAAAAAATTATGACAGGTTTACAGGCTTACAGACAAAACCATAATAGATGATCACAAATATTATGGGAATAAAAAAACTATTTTTTTATGGATATTGAAAATAAAAACCACTATATTTATATAGAGACATTAAATATCCCATCTCATTCCACGTATCAAAGCTTTTAAAACTTGATACACTTGAAATTTTGATTTGATAAAATGTGAGTTAAAAAGAGGTATATATGGTAAACTACTCCGAAGACTGAAGTTTATTATTAAATTGTTTTATTATATCTCTATTAAGTATTATAGTACAACTAATCAACTATGTATTAGGATTTAGGAGCAAGAACGTGGTAGGTCATTTTCAACGTTTTGCACGGTGTGCTCTGTTTTGCTAGCTTTATTCGTATGTTAAGGGTCACGCTGTGCTCTGCTTTTGAAGCTGGGGATTGTGGTCCTATAGTACAAGACTTGCTATAGTATGACAAGTTCATGACTGCTTAATGGTCAGAAGAAACTTTTTTGCGTTTATTTCTGACTTGCTTGTCTGGATTTTACATACAATTTGATCTTTTCACCTTGTATGTCAACATTATTTAATGCTAGTTAGCTCCATGCATTAGCAAACTATAATACCACTCAAGACTGCGGGCAAAAATAAATTAAGATAAGTCATAAGAGAACTAATGATGAGAGGAGTGAAAATTATTCAATTCTCCAGCAAGTCAATGAAATTCTGCTGAACCATCATTAATTCTTTGGTTTGCGATTAATTTGGCTATGTTTGGATTAAGGTTTGAAAAGTACATTTGTGAATTCTAATACACAATAACAAATTCCAATGTATCAGACGAATAAGTAAAAAAACATTGTTGCTTCTAAAACCTTAACTTAATTCTACTGAAATCACTTTTGCAAATGAAGTTGAGACAACTGTCAAGTGGCAAAGTGATATTCACCTTAATATGCATCTCATGATTTTATTCACCTTGTGGAGTACATTGGATAGAAAACATGTGAAAAATAAATTAAAATTTCTCTTTATTTTCAAATTACTTTATGAATTTTTCTTCTCTAGATGTACCACAGAGTCCTCCATTTTGTTTTCTTATATGCTAGTGTGTGGAGGAAGGGGTAGGAGTGTGTTTATTCCGAGACTTGCCACATAATTAGGCTTTCTGATTCTAATTACAGGTATGTTTTGTTAGGTGTTCATCATTACAGGATCTGTAGTGATCGACAAATAATCACAAGTTTGGTATATCTCTTTTTATTTTCTTAACTTTAATTTGACTGTGGGTGCCCATTTCAACCACACACTTTACACTGTACAACACCGTTGCCATCATTTTTCCAAAGCCTAATGATTATTATATATGACCAAAAGCTTCCTTCTTTTCTTATGTCATGCTTATATACTTTCCACGTTGAGGTTTTATCTTGATTCTTTTTGCTAATCATGTTCAGTTATCATTCTCCGTTTATACCTTTCAGTTTCACCGTGCTTATATTCTTTCCACGTCGAGGTTTTTTCTTGGTTCTTTTAGCTAATTAATCATGTTCTGTTACCATTCTCCGTTTAAAACTTTCACCATGAATGCATCAAAAAGTTCTAAAATTGAAAGTCTTAGTTGCAAGCCAAACTCGTATCTTCTGGAAGAATTATTCAGGACAATAGCGCAGATTTTTGGATGCTGAAAACATAGCTAGCTTAGGATTCAGATCATAACCCATAGGAAATTGCACAATACTCCCTAGTATTTACTAGAAAACATTGATAACCTCGAAGTATTGTGTAAAGATTAGTTGGAACTTGGAACCATATCACGTAATAATTTTATTTTTCTAAACTAGTATTTTATACACAAGTCTTACTTTATATTTGATAACATTCATTAAAATTATTTTTTTAATAAATTTCAACCTATAATAAAAATAAAAATTTGAATTAAAGGAAAAAATAGAGGACCGAGAGAAAATACGTGTAAGGATGAATTTTCTTTTATTTAATCAAAATAAATAAAAAAGAAAATAAAAAAAATATAGATAGAAATTAACCTTTATAAACAAAACAAAAAAAAAATCCTTTTGATTTTCTCGTTAGATCAAATTTCAAATTTTTTTCTCATCCTAAGTAAAACCAACAAAGTGTATGGAATCCATGTAATTCCTCAAATAACTGAAATGTTACTCTGGAAAATGAGTCAGGCTATACCATATTACTACTTGTTTGGGTATTTGACAACAATTGACCAAATATAACATTCCACTACCAAAGCTAAATAAGTATAGACATGTCACATGTGTGAGTAAACTTATCATATATATGTTGATGTGAATGGTACAAATATTTTGACACAAATTTCAGTCTAGTCTCTGACGTAAACATGGAGACAACAATATCCAAAAAAAAAAAAGGAGGTGAACATGTGGCAGTATGAAACCTAATTAACCACAAACACCAAGATAAGAAAGAGAGCAGAGCAAGATCCAAACGAGGAATTTGGATTTGACTAAGAACGCGTCAAAGAGCCAATCCCCTTAGAAATGTGATTATGCATGTTACCAGGATTAAAGCCCAAGCAGCCCAACAACCCCTGCTTGTAAGGCAAGAAAGTCCTCTTCTTCATCTCCTCCGACGCGGCCCGGTTCAGCGTGTAATGCAGCTCGTGGGCCGAGACCGGTCCGCGCCGCTTCGAGAACGAACCGGAAGAATTACTCTCCGTGGACCGGAAGCTGCAGTTCGGAACATCCTCGTTGTTGTTCTTCGACAGAACCGCGTATTTTCTCCTCAGAGGATCCTTGTCCGTTGCTCTTCCCTCCGAGGCGCTTCGGAAGAGGAGAAAATCCCTGAACCTCCATTTTCTCGTGAAGGGAATCGAAGACAAAAACGAGGATGTTTTTGAGTTGTTGTTGCTTGTTGAAGAAGAAACGCTTTTGTCTTCGGAGTCGCACACGACGATGTCGGAGATTCTCAAAGGGGACAACGACCTGCTTCCTTTACGACCAGAAACCGAAACCCTTTCCCTCCTTCGTTGTGTTTCTTCTTGTTCTTCTCTCTTAAGAGTTTCTTTCATTGCCTCTGCAAAAGGGTCGAAGTCTTTCTTCTTCTTGCGGGGAGAAAGTTTGGACCTTGGGGATGTTACCGGAGTTTGAAGCCGCGGAGGCGGCTTCAAAGGACGGATTTTTCCGCCGTCGAAGAGCTCGGCGGCGGAGAGAGAAGGGCGGTCGAGGTGGCCGCTGAAATTGAACTCGAAATCTTGTTGTTCTTCATGGGGAAGAACAGAGGAAGAGGAGGGGGAGTCGTGGAAGAAGGAGGAGGTGCCACGTGTGGGGCTGGTGGGGGCGCTGAAGAAGAAGTTTGGTTTGTTGGAAGCGAAGAATTGGGGGCTGGAAGGGGCGGTGATGAAGGGGGAGGAGCAGTTGCTGTCGAAGTTGAAGTCCACCGGTGGAACCATCACTTCCACCTCCATGCTTCTGTTTGTGTTTGTGTGTTTCTCTTCTCTCTCTTTTTTTTCTTCTGTGTGTGTGAAACCAAATCACAAGGGTGGAAAAATGGTTGTCGGTTGGAATGGGATGGTGGAATTTATAGTGAGGGCAAAGATTTCAAGATTGTGACTTGGGTTTGAGAGAGGAAGGAAGGGGAGAGGAAAGAAAGGGTTGGAAAGATTGACTTTCAGTGAAACACTCACTGGTCTTTTTTTTTTTTTTTCCTCGGCTAGAGAGATACTACTGTTTTTCAATTCACTTTGATTATATACTAATTTCATTTATAATATGTGATTATTATTGGTTTAGAAAAATTTTACACGACATAAAAATTGAACATGATTTTTTGTCAAATAAATAATTTTTTCCATGTGTAAATACAATGGGATCTCGTGGCATTATCTTAATTGAAAAGAAAGAAGCCGCCTTTGGTTTTGCATATGCAAGAGTACCTACTGTTTTTCTCACATTTATTATTGTTTTTCCCAATTCTACATTCTCCCCTACACCACGGCCCACGGGTGTGATAGAGATTAGAGAGTTGGTTGAGGCTTCATTTGGTTATGTCATAATCTCAATTTTAATGGATGGATTTGAATTCAATTATATTTTATTTCTATTTCAAGGGCTCGACTTTTATTTGGGGATGGAGGGTTAAGGAAAAAGTCTAAATTTTTGGGTTGTTTTCATCAATGGGGGTAGGGTGTGAATCTGCGGTGTTGCTTCGGCGATGACCAGTTTTAATTGTTTTCGTAATGAGATGACAATAATGTTTTGTAGAAAGCAATTAAGTCGCTTGACTGCAAATAATGGTAGTTTGTGTAATTTGAGTTTTTAAAAAAACAAGGAAAAAGGTACGAGGGACTGGGGAGGATTTACAACAGGACAAGAGGTGTGAAGAAAAATAATGCATACATATGCATGGTGTGGCTAAATTTTAAAAAGTTATTTTAAACTTTAGTTAATTACCTTATTCTATTTTTAATTTTCTTTTCTTATTTCTCTAATTAAAAAACAACACATTACTAAAAAAATGACATTTTCTCTCCTATTTGTAATTTTTTCATTGCCAAATATTAAATTAGCAGCAAAACTAATAGAGAATTTGGATCTCTCTTAAGTGAGTTAAGTCATATAACGGAATTTCAACTAAAAACTTCTTAGAGTTACTGGTTTTAAGCAACAAAAATATAATTACTTTCCTTTTTAGGTGTAAGGGAGAAAAATACAAAATATTTACCCTTTCATAAACAGTATTTATTAAAATGTTGCTAATGAACTTCTTATCCGCAAGGTTCTAAAAGACATGATAACCATAGGTGTTAATGATATAATTTTTGCGCTTCAATTTTAATATATTATTATAAATGGATTTTTTAAAAGAAAAAGCACTGCCTTTTGTTGGTAGTACGAAATCGTATGTTTGGTTATAAGACGACACTTTTTCTTTCTTTCAGTTAAAGAAAAGAAGGAAAGTAAAATTGAAAACATATATAACCTAAATTTTTTGTATATGTTATATTCAAATGAAAAATATAAAAGTTAATGGAAAAGATACGATGAGAAAAATCAATAAGTAAAATGCCTTTTTTTATATAAAACATATTTGATATGTATTTGGATCAACATCTATAAACTTAATTTTGAATAATTTTGATTTTATAATATTAGTTTTACTCAAAAACAAATTTAAGCTGATTTTTTTTTTACTGCAGCTTTTTTTTATTTATTTAAAAAGTGTAAAAAAGTTTGGATTTATATTCCATCCAACAATGTGTCATGTGTGCTCATGGGATTGCTTCTCTATGGTCTATTGTCCTTTAATCTCTTTCTTTTCACTCAAAAGACTCGTACTAGACAAAGCATAAGGTTTTAGACAACCATGTCATTTAAATTTAAGAAAACTACCGTTAGAATTAAAGAAAGGGCATGCTGACAAAAGGAAAATGCAAGAGAAAGACAAAAGTAGCGCTTTTGCTTGTCTATCTGAGTCTCTTCTGAAATGATAGAAGTTAGGTTACTGTTTTGTCAATCTTGGTTTCTATCTGTTTTTGCTGCTTAAATTTTGGTAGAACAATACATGCTTGCTACATTTTTAATGTGATCTTGCCCCGAAGTTTATTCACCCTGCTATTAAAGCCGAGAACATAAAGTTAACTGGAAGGCATAATTATTTTTTCCTTTATTCATTCAAACACGAGAGCTTTGTTCATATAAATCCATATAGTTTAATTCTAACATGAAATTCTATACTTTTTTAATAATCCATTTTTACTTTACTATCATGACGGTTTGTTGATTTAAACTTCGAATTCCTATTCTGCTAGTGATGAAGTTAGGTTCCACCTAAGCAATTGTATTTATCTCATAGCTTTCCATTTCTTATATTGTTTGCATGTAGCTACTTTTATGTGGGGCAAGGGGGTTAAGCAAAGGCAAGCATGGTGGACCATATCAGCAATCAATTTTTGTTGGATAATAAGACACAGAATTAAACTATTTCTCATTCATAATCTTGCTTGATTAATGGAATTATACTTCATTCTCTATTGAATCACCAGTCTCGTTGTAGTTCTAGTCTTCTAGAGATATCTAACAGAAAAAATAAGACTTTCTGTTCATCTTGCTAGATATTATAATCTTTCATTCTGATCTTAATAAACCCTCCTTGTTGACATAGTGCATGCCAAGGCACATTGCCCCGTAGTGAAAGGAATATATAATATGAAGTTACACACTTGAACAATAAATAATTAAAATCAAACACGGTACATGAATATCTAATAAAATGTCTAATGGGCAATGGCTATCTAGCCCCTCTGTTCTTTTTTGACCATTGGGTATGCAACATTCATAATTTATGTCCAATTATGTGGCAATGTCCCTTTCATTTATAATCTTCGTTGAGACAAGATCCTATGATTATTTTCATTTCATCCTAATCATGGTCTCTTTTAGGCCAATGATCTAGAGAGTAATTAAATATATAGTATTTGTTTGAATTTTGTTTTTTATATTTTTTTTGTTTGAAATTTTATAATGTCAAACTGCTAGCAGAAAACAATTAACATATTTGATCGTTCGTTATGGATCACATATTCACATTGCGGCTATCCCAACCCAATTTTTCGCAAAACATATTTGTATTAACTTGACCACTTGCAGATCCATGACCAGTCCACAAGATTCTTAGGAAAAACTTGCACGAGTTCTTTTAGCATAGAAATATATTAGGCATGAATTCTCTCGTTATTTAGCCCATTTCACATACGGTTTCATAGAATTTGATCAATTCATTACATACTTATTTGTATAAGTAACATACATCTATGATTTTTAGTGTTTTCATAAATAAAAAAAATATGGGAAAATTAGCTGTCAAACGTGCCTATATCTTCAACTAGCAAAGCAAGTTGTAACCACTGATTATGACATTTGGTCTGCTAATAAATTATTATCTTGTATAAAAAAAATACTGTGTCAATCAGCAGTAAGTATCATAACAAGAAATACTATCAATACACCCTGTTTTATATATACTCTTTTATACTGGGTGAAATATATATTTCTCATTTGGTGGATCTTATTTCCAATTTCCAAACTTGGGAGATCTATATGAATTTCAACCTGTAGAAAAAAATAGTTACAAATTGTTTCAGTACATCAAAATAGTTATACATGGTTTAGAAATCCAGACTAAGTAAGGCAGTATATGAACATTTTCCTCCCCTGCAAACAAAAACAAAATATTCAAGTAGTAGAAGACAAGTTCACATGAACATATAACAATATATGTGAAATCTAATTAAGGATATCTCTGTTACTTAGTTGTAACACTTTTCAATCGTAGTTGTTAGATGACTATCACAAACAATCGCACATGGTGAGAAAATTACGGATAGTGCCTTGTCATTTTGTTCTTGGGCAACATTACAGGCTGCAGATTGTTGGGTCTTATATTAATTAATTAAATGTCACGAAATTCATCCCCTCTCGATGCCTATTGACCAAAAATAATATATCAAAAGAAATCGTACTTGCATCAGTTTACCAATATTGCTTCTGGAGGAATGATTAAATTAGATAGAATTCCTACTAATCTAGTGATTAGCAGACATGCAACGCGGACAAAATTGTTGATATCAAACATTTTACAATTTTATATTTACGTGTGCAACGCATAAATTTTGAGTAAACTGATTTCATCCAAATCACATGACTAATGTGGGCATTCTTCCAATTAATTTATATATAGCTCTATACCAAAAACATTTTTACGTATAAAAAAATGTAGACCATTTCCTTTGAACTTTGGTTCTTACGTTTACAAGTATATATGTTTGTAAATTTCATAAATAAAAATATTTTTTTCATAATAAACACTTCAAAAAATTAATCCATTAAACTAGCTTGCGTAAAATCATATGTTGATACCCGGCTACCATCATTGAACAAAAATATTTATTTTGAAAAAATATCAAATATAAAAATTCTGAAACTATTAAGGATGGTTAATCATATTTTTCAATTGTAAATTGTATAGTAAATCCATAGCGTTGATTGCCCAACAACCACTGGTGTGAAATATTATTTCAGACTAAATTTATTTTCATCCATAATTTTTCAAATATTATTTTATTAGTTATATTTACACGTGCATAGAAGATGCCGATTTCTAGAGAGTAGTACATGAACGACCAGATACGAAGAATAAATTTTATTTTTAAATGAAAACAAATTTGATTATGTCATAGTTCCGTTTATATTGTAATGAAAGTATTTTATTTTGAGTAAATACTAAATTAGAAACTAATAAGACATTACAAAAATGATTAAAATTAATAATAAAAAATTAAAAGAAGTCCCTCCTCGATAAAGAAAATAGAAAAAAATTAGGAGAAAGATAGGATAATTTTAGTTTTGAAGAGTCTTGTATGTGCTTTAATTTGTTGTATCCTTATTTAGAATTTTCTCTAGGACTGAATGATCTAATTAAGGCTTGAAACAAACAATTCATTACTTTCAAGTCCTTCAACTTCTGCTCCTTATATTCCTTTGTGCTTCTATCAGAGCAATTTTTTATACCATTATACAGTAATTTCATTTTCCACTAAACTCCATGTCCTTTGACCATAAGCTCTCCATGAGAAATTCCTATTTATCATAATTCCCGTCTCCCATCATCATAATGCATTAATGCCCATCAAACTTTGGAATTGTTTGCTGCACAAATGAACTTTTTGCCACGTGTTCTGTTGTCGTTTATGTTGAGATTGTTGCTTTCAATTTATGTCAAGACCTATAATAAAGCTTTGATACCTCTTGAATTTCGAATAAGAGTAACTCAATCATAAAAGTTAGTTTATAAGATGAGAATTACATCATAATCTATATAATCTTTTTCTTAGATCATATTTATAATTGATATGAGATCTCAATAATATCCAAAGTAGATCCTTCATTAGCTCTTCTTTGATATTAGTTAAATTTAAAATCTATGATAAGCTTTCATTACATCTTAAATTTAGATTAGATCTAACTAGAGATGAGAATATGACAGGGTAGATAAGAAAATAGTTAATGGTTATGTTGAATAATAATTTATTAGTACTTTCTCATTATCCATTGGATACTCATATATAAGATATTGTATTTTTTTATATATATTTATGAGTATCCATGGATACTTCCTAAAAATAAATAGATAAAAATAATCATATTTTCATTAATAAGATACTTCTTTCATTTAATTGATTTATTTTAAAGATTAAATTAATTTGCATGTCCTTGAACAATTTCACAGTTTTTTAAAAAAAAATAGGTACCTAACTTGCATTTTGTGCTTTTAATTAGGTCCTTAATGCAAGGATCTAATTGATCATATCTATAATTTATATGTGTTCTTAACAATACTAAATATTATTTCTAAAAGAAATATAGAAGACTTGGGATAGTGATAGAAAAACAAGGAGACACTTTTTTTTCTACATTAATAAAACAATAATATAGGCTTATGTTATGGATTGAGCTTGAGATTTAATTTGTGTAGTGGGACACCTCAGCCTAAAGCATCATATTAACCCAAATCGTAAGTGTTGATTAAGGTCAACACCTAAACACAGGATTTGTAAAATACACTTGTTCACAATGAACCATACATTGACCTAAAATAAAGTTAATCTATCACTACATCAAAATACAATGATATTACCTATGAGACGCCTTGGATAGAGCTGTAAAAAACAACCCAACCCATATGAGTCAAGCCAGGATGGGCTCACTAATTTGCATCTTGAAAAGAAAAGGACACTTTAGCCTAGTTAGATGGGCTAGACAGCCAAGGCCTAGCCAATGAAATATAAGACCAAATATTAGGGAACTGCTTGGGGCACCCACATTTTTGCTGAAAAATGCCCTTAGAGTATTTTCAGTTATAAATAGCAGATTAATTTTTTCATTTTTGCAGCGTCTCATTTTTGTAAAATCACACTTTCTTAGTGTAACCTGCTTCCGTTAACGTCCTTTTGTAAGTGTTTGTTGTTGCCAGTGGTGTACATGCGTTGTTTACAGATATACGGTGAAGTTCGATAATTTTTTATCGTCGGAGAAGAAGAGGTATGTATTAAAAAAATTCAAAAAAAATGAATTGACAATTCTTATGATTCATACGGTTTAATAATCCGTATGTTTTGAATTTTTCTTAAAAACTATAATTTTTATATTTTTTATATATTTAATTTATTTACACAATTTATAATTAAACAAATTTGATATTTAATTGAATGTTGTATTTAGATGTTTATTACACTAATTAATAGTTAAACAAATTTGATATTTAATTTAATGATGTATTTGAATATTTATTACCGTGATTAAAAATTATACAAATATGATATTTAATTGAATGATGTATTTAAATGTTTATTGCAACAATTGATAATTAAATAAATTTGATATTTTTTTACATATTTAAATTTTTATTAAACTTATGATTTTTATTTACAATTTATATATGTAAACAAATTAATTATTAGATAAAAATTAATTATCACAAAATTTATTATATAAATTTACATGTGCATTGAATATATATTAGAAATTTTAGTTTTATATATAGCGACATTAATTATTTTATAACAATTAATCTATTAGCTCAGTTGATTAGAACATTATGCTAATAACTATGAAAGTCATAGGTTCGATTCTTGCTTGGATCATTAATTTCAAATTAATTCATAAATTATAGTTTTGAAAGAAAAAGAAAATCCTATAGACCACTTATGGATGGACAAATTTCACATGTTAGCTGAGTACAAAAATGTTGGGTGCCACTATCAGTTTCCTAAAATGGAGTGTATATATTGAGCCATGTTATACTTCCCTTGGTGCATGCTTCCTTTAACTCAAGTTCATGTGGATGTCATAACCTGTCACTAGCACAAGTTCTTGCACCTTATTGACTACCACATTTCACTTTCTTCATCTCAAACATGCCAAACCAAGGAGTAGAGAAGTTGGGAAGTTCAAGCAAAGAACCAATGTATTGGATTTAACCACCAAATGGACAAGATGATTAAAGGGTGGATGAAAGGTGTCAATCTCAATTATTGCACAAGGGACTTTGTTGTTCGTCATGGAGTCAGCATCAAAGAGGCTATAGGTGTAACCTTCTGTAGTGATGACACCACTCTTGGCTTGTGATCAAACTTGTATTCATCCACTACTAGTCTTAATAGAAACGTAGATTCAAGATGGTCAAGTATCTTTCCATCACAATCAAGATCCCCATCATTGTCTTTCTATAATTGTGTTGCATTCGGTTTCATGGCAAAAAGAATGCTTATACCTTAGCAAACATCCTTGCCCCATGCTTGGTCCAGTTGTTCCAGCCGAATTTGAAGGTTTCATTGGCTAGAAATCTTGACATTAATTGTACTGGACACAAGATCTAAGTGATGGCGATGAATTCAGAAGTGAATGAGGCATGGATTTCATTGTTGTGCCTAAGACACTTGTTTTAAGGAGAACTAATCTCATTGTCTATGATAGTCCCTCTTCTGAAAGTATCTTCGTCTCCACACGAATGGTCATGAATTTAGTATTTTCCTCGTAACCTTTTTCAATGCTTTCTTCATCCATACGAAGATCAAAAGACTCTAATATCACAACAAAACTTTAAGAAAAGATATATGCTACCCCCACCTCCCCCCCCCCCCCCCCCCCCCCCCCCCCAAAAAAAAAAAAAAGCTTAATTAGGTAATAACACTATAGAGCTCAAAATGGAAAAATGGACTTCCATAAAAGAATACAACTATTGGTTGAATGAAAATATATTGAAACAAGAAAAAACTCTAATATCATACCAAAACTTTAAGGTACATGCTACCCCCAACTTAATGAGGTCAAAACCCCATAGAGCTCAAAATAGAAAAGTGAACTTTCATAAATACCATTGTTATTGATTGAATGAGAAGTATTGAAAATAAAAGGAAAATACTTACATTTTTTTCTACCGCTTAAGCAGCATACACAGTTGTTAATTTAAAAAAAATAATTTTTATTGTCTTTTACTTCAAACTATGATTTTAATTATTTCTCCTTCAAAAAATGATTTAAATTATTTCACAATTATATATATTGGAATCGTATTCATAGATGCCAGTGAGAAACTAGGAATTAAAATCAGTTTCAGATTCAGCCTCTATGTAGTTTTTGCAAGCAGTAACATTGTACTGTAAAGATAAGTATTTAAATAATCTTAGCTGTCTGCTACCAATATGTTTTGAGGGTTTAAAAAAAAAACAAAAATACCCGAATCATATATTATATGGTCGGGTTCAATCCAAAATTTCAGACATTTTAATACAATCTTAAGAACCTGGCATACCTTAACCCAGCTACAAATTTAAAAATAATACTACAGTTTAGGGGAGAGCAATAAAATCCATCCTACTTCAACACACAGTTCTGCTAATAAGCCCCGTTAGGAAGCACCTTGAATTGCAGCAGCAGGTTGCATGGCTATATCCTGATTCTGTCTCACAGCAAATCCATGGCCACCATAACCCTGATGACCACCATAATGGCCTCCATTGGAATCAGATCTCCACTGCGTCATCCCAAGAAATTAAATTTGAGATGGATTTCAATAATGAAATTAGAAATTTTATTAGAAATGCCATTTTTTCTTCCCTTGAATAATGCGAGATTTCATTTTGGTGCCTTCAAAATCTAAATATAGATTAAAAAAGAAAAATGCTAAAAAGAGAATGCCATACAAGCAATTTTCCCACTATATAGACAAAGGTAAGTAAAATATAGTATTAAACAATTAAGTGAAACCACAAAAACAAACTCACATGCTTATTTCCTGGACTGCGACCCCAAGAAAGACGCACTGTCTGCTTCCCAATTACTGTCCCATTCAATCCCTGAATTGCTTCCTCAGCATTCTTTCTGTTACAGAGACAGCATGTAGCATAAAACATAGTTAATTCACTCAGAAACCAAAAATAAGACAGCATTATTTATGTTGGCAATGGCAATCAGAATCAAAAAATTATATGTACTGGTCCTCAGAAACTTTATAAGATATTTGTATCCACGGATGATTTCAAAAGCATTAGAAGTTGGCATATTCGAGGATTCCTTACCCATCATAAGAATACATATGTATCCTTAGCAGCAGTGTTATTAGTATCGCACAATTCATGATACAATACATACAATTCGATACAATTCAAGTAACTGGCAATAGGAATCAGTGAGCAAATCGTTTTGGTGCTTGAATCGCATCACGAATCACATGAATTGAACCTGAATCGTGACCTTAAGAAGAATCACATGATTCTTGCATAGATTCTATGCAGCCTCAGAAGGAGTTGTGGCACCTTGCCGCTCCTCCAAGGACTATCACAGCTGGAGCAGGGCTCCTCCAATGGCAGCCAGAACAGGCAAATCACCGCAATCCAGTTCTAACTTCTGTTCTGCCCATGGCTGCACTTGTATCTAGCTGTGGTCATCAGAGAAGAGAGATGACCGAATTCACAACCCTAACCCTAAATGACATTTTTTTTACTTTAGCAACTTTTGTGTTTTAGTTGCAACACAGACTCTGTTTCAGCTTTGGACCATCAGTTTTAACTATTGACGTGATATTTAAGTATTGTCTAATATCGAATAAAAAATATTTAATTGATGTGATAATTCTTTTGTATCAATTACTGTTTAATATCTTTTTATCATACAATCTATTATAAAACACTGTAAATTCTGTTATAGATTTTCAAAATCAATCTTATAGCAAAATATTTATTATAAATTTTAACATTATTCTATATTAACAAATTTTAACCGAACTCATGCATCTCAGGCTCCTCCTAGAGTTATTTTTAGTTATTGGTCATAAATATGTGTTTTAATGTCTTTGTTAGTTGCATATTCGATGTTTATTGTGAATCTTTAAATTCACGGTACAATTCAATTTGCAATTCCGAAAATGGGTATTCTGATACACAATTTGAATCCTGATTCTACTAACATGATGAT
This sequence comes from Glycine soja, assembly GCF_004193775.1. Classification (NCBI taxonomy): domain Eukaryota; kingdom Viridiplantae; phylum Streptophyta; class Magnoliopsida; order Fabales; family Fabaceae; genus Glycine; species Glycine soja. The sequence goes on along the minus strand of NC_041003.1, from coordinate 13,911,130 downwards.
CCTTAGGGCCTATTTGGATAAACTTCTTATAGGAGAAGAGAATAAGGAAAAATGAAATAAACTTCTACAAGTGTTTATTTAGAAGTTTATCCAAACAAACGTTTAGATGATTTCAAAAGCATAGAAGTTGGCATATCCAAGGATTCCTATCCTTACCCATCATAAGAATACAAATGCCACTTCCCATTTCACAGGAAACCACCCACAACACAGCAGAGGGGCAGCGGTTTCACTAGCATGAAAATTATAATCTATGACATCATTTTAAGAGATACTACCAAGAGTAAAGTACCTGTCAGCAAATTGAACAAATCCACACCCTTTACCAACTGGAATTTTCACAGAGACAACCTCACCAAATTGCAAAAATGGTTGTCTGAGATCCTCATCACTGGTATCAGAATCAAGCCCTCCAACAAATATCTACAGCAGAGATCAGTTACTGAGATGTGAACAAAGCAAGGTGATTAACATGTGCAAAAAATTACAAAATCAGACTCACAGTAGTGTTGTTTATATCCCCTTCAGAATGGGAACCTTGGGCCACAGCACCATTAGCTGAGTGTCCCCCAGCCAATACCACAGCTAGTTTAAAGAAATAAAAGATCAGATTTTGAGGTTTCTAATTGGAAGCATGATAAATAATTCATTCCAGTGAGAACCTTCTGGTGTTATTAAACATAAGCAAGCCTGGCAATATATACATTTTAAAACAATGAACAATGAATATTACTACCTTATTCTGGATTCAAGTTTCTAAATTGTAAAAATATATCTACCAATTGAAATGCAATGATAATTGAAGTGGGTGAGAAACAACAGACTTGTGACTTAGTATTGGCTAACATGAAATGGGCAGGGGAATAGAACAAAGAGCAAAAGCCTGTCAGTTAATCTATGTATAATCTGCAATGAGCAACTGCCAACAAAAACAAGAAAGAAAGCCCATTCAAGCTGAAACAAGAAAAATTTTAGGGATTTCCTTTCAGTTAACAGTAAAGATTAGAGGTAGATGCAGAATATAAGATGGATGCTGGTTTAAGTGGCACTGATAAATTACAAACTGAACATTAAGATAGCATAATTGAATAAACTACTTCACAAGAACTCATAATAAGAATTACAAATGACAAACCTTGAGAAGAATATTGTTGTTGGAAGCCATAAGTTTTCTTGGGAGTTGCAACACCTATTCGCATGGGCCTACTAGAACAATAAACGCCATTCATTTCGGTCATTGCCCTCGTTCTCTCGTTTTCATCACCAAACCTAACAAAACCATAGCCTTTTGAGCGGCCAGTATTAGAATCAATGACAACTTTTGCTCCCTTAATAGACGAATATCGGCCAGCAAAAGTATCCTGCAGCATAGCATCGGTAACATCAATGGCCAAGTCCCCAACAAATATAGAGAGATCCGAAGTAGCATCGGAGGAACGTCTTTCCCCGGCACTGAATGTGGCCCAATTCAGACGGAATGCCTGATCTGTATTGGGCATCATCGTGCCATTATAGTTCTGCAAGACTTTCTCAGCCGTCCCTCGCGAATAGAACTCCACGAATCCATATCCCTCGGACTGACCAGTTTGCTTATTCCGAATGACCTTGGCCGAAACAACCTGCATATAAGGCAACACATCATCAAAAAGCAACATGGAAGCTCACAAGCAAAAAGGTTCAAACTTCACAAATGCCCGTAAATTGAATCGGCTGATTGTCAACGAGGGATCTTCAAGATGCAAATATTTTTTTTTTAAAAAAAAAAAAAGGACAGGTTTTATTAGCCGCTTTTTTCCAGTGTACAATTGAGAGATCTTGAATGTATTAATTTGATGAAAATTAGGTCAACAGTGATGAACCCTCAGATTAGGGGACCACTTAGGCCGCCCAAAGTACTGCCTCCTTCGATTCGCAATCCCAAGGATAGAAATTTGAAACAGAAAACTCACTTTATTATAGCATCAATTTCAGTTCATCAAAACCCAAATCACACACACACATACACAAAAGAGAGAGAGAGAGATCAAGGAACTTCAGATGCCACCCTAAGTAACCGGTAATTAATCATGAGAAGTAACTTCCAGCTACAAATCAAGCTTATTCAAACTAAAAAAACACATTCAAGCTGGTAAAATTAATCATGCTAATTCGCATCTTATTGAAAAAGTATCAGAATTTGCAAGGTACCTCGCCGGTGTGAGCAAAGCAGTTGTGGAGGTAGTTCTCGTCCATCCAATGGTGGAGGTCGCCGAGCCAGACGGTCCTGATCTCGTCGGAGGAGGCCGCGGCCTGTTTGTGGTGGTGGTGGTGGTGGGAGGAGGGAGGAGGCGGCGGCGGCGGCGGGTAATGAGGGTGAGCATAGGGCATATAATGCTGCGGGTACATCAACATCTGTTGCTGCATCATGGCCATGGCGGTGGCCGGGTACTGCATAGCCATCCATTGCTGCTGATACTGATGCGGCTGCGCCGCCGCCGCCCACTGACCCTGCTGCTGTTGTTGCTGAACCTGACCCTGCTGCTGGTTATTATTCAGATCCCCGTTGGAACTGGGTTGAGCCATGTCTTACTATTAAAAGCTTAATGTTAGTTGTTTTTTTTTTTCTTTTTTCTCTTTCTCTCTAGAGAGAGAGAGGACCTGGTCTAAGCAGGGTGGTGGGTGGTGGTGCTGCGGAGATGCCAAGACCAGGCGAAGAGAGAAAGAGAAAAAGAGCAAAGAGAAGAGCGCAAATTGGTAGGGTTGGTTCTATATAATAAGGGAACGCGACACACGCCACCACACTGCTAAAAAACGCAAGTGTGTGTGTGTGTGTGTCGACACAACTACGCAAATGGGTTGGATCTGGGGGGTAAAAGCGTAAAAAACTATATATAAAAATAAAAATAAAAATAACGAAAACCTTCTTTGCAAGTTTGCAAATTGCAACCCTTCCTTCCTTGGCCGTCCGTGACTATCTCTTCTCGTGCTCTGGGACCCACCTCACTGCATCAACGGTTCTCGCTAACCCTGCACTTCTCTTCCCACTTGCCTTAACCCTTCCCACTCGCACTCATTGTTTTTATTCACGCTTACTATTTTATTGCTTTTTCTTTTTTATAAACAAATCTTTTTAATATGACAATTATCGTTTGTAATTTACTATTTTCTTTTTCCTGATTACTACACTCTTCTCCAAAATTTATTTTTCCTTTTTTATAATATTTTTTTCTAAATATTAGTAAAAAATAATTAAGTGAATAGAGAGATTAAAAAAGATAAGTTTGAAATGATAGTATAAATAATTAAAATTAGTAATATAATTAATTCAATTAATTATTTTTTTTAAGTGACGTAATTAGAAATGAAAAAAATACATGTTTGTTTGGTTTAAATTGTTAACTTAATGATGTAGTACTTTATTATGAATTTAAAGTTAAGGGCAGGTTATATTGTATGGTCAGATCTTTTTATTGTGGCATTTTGTATGGTCAGATCTAATTGTGCGCGTTCAATGAAATTCTTTAATAAGCTTTTCATGAATTACTTAAGATTCTAAATCTTATTTAAGTAATTATTGTCAATATTGATAAGATAATTATGTAATTTCCTAATTTAAAATAGATTTTAATCAGTTATTCATGTTTGCCACCCCATGTGCGTGTATACATTTAAGACTGACTAGTCGGTTTCTTTTTCAATATAGTTGTTTTAATAAAAATTAAATGATGCTGAAAAAAAGTATTAAATAGTATTAATTATTTTTTAAAAATTTGTATTAATTATTAATCCTCCTTTTTCTTTAACAAAAATTAATAAAGACAGAGTAATATTTATTTACAATGTTTTTAAGAATAAGAAATGTTGGTACTTGGATTGGTTTCTTCGGGCAAGTGGTTGATCTCAACATGGTCAACCATGGAGGAAGTGATTTGATTACTACACTCTAAGACAAATTTTACATGGATTCAAAATCTAACAAAGTCGTCATTATTGGTAGAAGTTTAACAAAACCATCAATGTCAAAGGTCTGAATCTTAGGATATCTGATCAATACTTTGAGAAATAGTTTACTTAATCCTTATTTTTAATTTAAAAGTTTAGTCTCACAATTCTATTTGTGTAAAATACTAAGACAGTGACAAAAAAATTAACTTCTTTGAATTGTAACTGTGTATGATATATATTAAAAGACATATAAACTGGGAAACATAATATATAAATAGTTGAATCATAACACTTTTGTTTATTCACTGTTTAGTGATTAATATACAACGCAAGTAATTTTAGAGGTGAAACAGGGGATCGTACTAACTACAAATTTCATTGAACTTGCTGGTTCCTCTAATTAGTTGATGTTAATAAGGTTTGATTAAATTGATGAGTATATTTGACTTTTTGTTTGCGCTGTGGCTGTTATAAAAGTTCACCCTCTAATTAGTTTATCGTATAACAAATATTTAGACTTCTGTTTTGTAATTTTCTCTTTTGTTTTGTTTTATCTCACAATACTTTTGAAGTCAAAACGAGATGAAAGAAGTACTTTTATGTTGTTGAATCTTTTATTTATTTATTTTTCTAACAAACCAGTCGGAACGAAGTTAAATACTAACTCAACCCTCTTTCTTGAAAGAATATTTTAAGAATTTGATTTTCATATTTTTATATTGGTAACTGTGGCGTCCCCAAAATAATGACTGGTTTAATAGTAATGATTTAATTAACAAAAATCATGGTAAAATTTTTTTTTTCTTCTTTTTCTTTTTCATTTCTTTCTCTTTTCACCAAAACAAGGTTTCGAAGGAAAATCCTCACTACAGAGTCTTGAATGGCCAGTTCACAACTCTATTCGGAGTCATTTCTTTCTTACCGCTCATAATTCTCTAAATTATTTTGCTGTTTCAAAAGGAAGAATATACTAGCCATTACTTTAGGTCGTCACGTGAAAAAAAAGGGTAAAATACAGTCGATAAACTCTTTTACAAATAAAGTTGCTAATGATTTCTTTTCAGATAACAAGATCGATCATAAATGCATTCATCATTTAAAGCTGTCCAAAATATGGGAGTTTTACAAAATATATAGTGTCATCCAGAGCAAAGGTGTCCATAGTGGTGGCTTCAGCCACAAGTATACAATCATCAAATTCCTATACATCAGGTCTACCCATACAAAACAAAAGAGTAAACCTAACAGTCAGTCCTAAATACACCCACCCTAAAAAATACACAAAACTAATCCAAGGAGTTGTCCACTCCACCGTGCGCTGAAGCGTCCGTGCAGGTTCATCTGGATGCACCAAAGAAGTAGCCGTGAATCGAATGGTGCCCCGAAATCGGCACCTCGTGTTGCCTTTGAGGGTCTCCCAAGCTCCCTCTAAGCACTCCATCTCTACTCGATCACGGATTAGCTGCGCCGCCATCACGATCTACAAGAAAGAAAAGAAAGGGGTAGACTCTTTCACAAGAATCTAGCTATGCCGCTACACAATGCATCTCATAACCACTACATGCAATTAAAAGGGGTATTTTAAGGCTTTTCATCTCTGGTAATCGATTACACAGCCTTGGTAATCGATTACCAGAGGCTAAACTTGAATTACACAGCCTCAGGACATGAAATATGCAATAATGCACTGTGTAATCGATTACACATGCCTGGTAATCGATTACCAGTGACCCATTCCTCTGTGTAATCGATTACACAGGCTGGTAATCGATTACCAGAGGCTTCCACCATCTCCCAGTTCCCTTTTTAAGCCTGGTAATCGATTACACCCCTTGGTAATCGATTACCAGAGGCTTCCTTAGCTTCCTGACCTCGTTTTCAAGCCTGGTAATCGATTACACCCCGTGGTAATCGATTACCAGAGACCATCCTAGTCTCCTGTCTTCATTTTTAAGCCTTGTAATCGATTACCCACCCTTGGTAATCGATTACCAGAGGCCATACTCCACATATCACACAAAATTCACAGCTGGCCAGCCACCACAAGCCTCCTTGCTTTGTGGTCTTGTTTTCCTTTTATCTGTTGACTGCCAGGAGCTCGCCTGCTTAGGTACATCACAGGTTCTCACTGACCGACTATGCCCGGGTTGGGTCGGGATTGGTCAAGCTTGGTTTTGGGCAATAGCACCCCACCTGACGTCCCCAAGGTCTCCTGACCCCCGCGACATATCTCCAGGTACCACTCTGTGGTCAACAATAAAAGCAGGAAGTTTCACCCTTCAACACTTCCTCATCTCAAGCTTGTAGGATTATGGGGTACCCATCACATGTGGTACTAGGTGGCGGTCGGGCGATGGTGCACAACAAGTTTTCCACATCCACAATGCGCGCATAAACCCACCATCCCCTGTTGCCCACCTCCAACTGAGCTCACGCACTCCCACGTAGCCCATATCCTCGTTTCTCTCAACACCGGGTCCCCATCAATCCTCCCAAGCTTCCACAACATCCAAGCAAAACAACATTCAAACAGCACAAGCTATCACAGCCAAGCAAAACAGAGCAAAGGCAGAGAACTCTGCTCAACACATCAACCAAAATCACAGCTTTTCTCACTTAAAGACCACAGTAACAATTCCTTCGATCCAATTCGTTAACCGTTGGATCGACTCCAAAATTTTACTGGAAGTCTCTAGTGCATAAGCCTACATTTTGACCGTTGGGATCTACTAGCAAACATCCAGAACTCATTCTGCACTGCTCTTTCCACAACCAGCAAATGCCTAGTATTTTTCTGCACTTGTGCAAAATCCTGCTGCACAATTTCACAGCAAAAATCTGCACAAAATGCAGATTTCGAAAACCACACTTCCCCTCATCCAATCTTGCCCAAATCAAATCCTACAAGTCCCAAATCATGTATCAATCATGTCTAAACCAAGGTCAAGCTTCAAACCACAGCAACAAAAAATCTAGGTGTCCAAAACCCCTCAATTCAATGGGTTTTCTAGGTTTGAAAAGTGAAATTTAGAATGAGGTAAATTTGAGGCAAACTCTCACCTCACACCAGTCCATAACATCCATTTAGACTTGTTCAAACTGGATTTACACCTAAAATCTCACCGAATCAAAATTTGACTCTTCAACACCCAAATTTGCCCTAGCAATGGCTCTTTGTTCACTTTGGTCATTTGTTTTTCTCTCTAGCTCAGCCTAACCTTTCTCACATGTTCTAAATGACATTTCAAGCTAGTATTAACTCACTCTAACCTCCATTTACCACAGAATTCAGACTTAGCCTTCCAACTCTCAAAGTCTCACTCTTTTTCCACTCATAACATCACATTCTCACTTTCTAACCTTGGGTTAGTTCTACCCTTCATCTCTAACAGATTTCCATCAGCAATTTCAGCATATAAACATCACAAACATCATCACAAAAACCCTAAAACAGAATGGGTATGTCTAACTCACCCAAACATGGCAATTTCGACAAGCTTTCAACAAATGTCTTCACAAATAATCATCACACAACAGAAAACTAACAAAACTACCCCTCATATCTCCCAAAACCCCATACCCACGAAAATCAAGAGGGAAAGAAGTCCACCCAAACCTGAAATTTCGAAGTCCCACTCGTAGCCACGCACTTCACGACTCCAAAAATGCTCTCCTTTCACGATTTGGGGCAGAAATGGTGGCCAAAGGTTGAAGCTTTGCTTGAAGCTTCAATGGAGAATGAAGAAGAAGAAAGCTACGTGAGAGAGGGAGAGAAAAGGCTTCTGAATTTCTGCTTTGGCTGAGTGAGGAGAGAGAAAAGCTTTTTGGTTTTAAAAATAAAAAGGGTTTTCCCTTTTTTCCATTATTTTATTCAAGCTCTGCCACATGTCCCTATTTGATTGGAGCAAAAAGGGCCCACTTTCTCTTTTTGACTGTGACCCATACTCAGTCACAAAAGTGAGGAAAATCTGACCTTTGAAACGCTAGAAATCCTGCCTCGGTTTGCATGTCGTTTCTCTGATTCCAGTTTCTCGCGTTTCTCTGCGTCCGCCGGGGCCAGTTTTCGAAAGCAAGCAATATATATATCAAAACGCTCAGAATGAAACCCCGAGCGTGGTTTAGAGGTTTGTTTCGTTAAATTTTAAGTCGCACGCAAAACGATGATTTTTAAACTAATTAATTAGGAATTAACCCATAACCTCCCAGTTATGGATTTCTCCTCCTTAATTAGCCTAACCCGCATATCTTGCCCCCACTATTCCTACTTCTACCAAGAACATATAGGCATAGACACTGAATAATACTTATATATAATCATTCAAAATACATCGTTTCCAAAAATTCCGGGTAGTAATTTCCAGGATGTTACAGTAACTAATTATATATCACCTTCATATGACTTTTTAAGTAAAAACTTAATTTCTTAAAAAAAAGTAAAAACTTAATTAGAAAACACTTGCTCAAAGTTTTAACACAATCATCTATTATATATTTTTACTAAACTAGTTTATAAGCTAACCAAAATAGCTTATAATTAAGTTACTAGAGTGATTTATGAAACACTTTTATCATGAGATTATTAGCTTTTGCAAAAGGAGATTTTCAATTAGTTTGTCACAAAAAAAAATCTTTATTTGAAAAATAAAGTCTTAATGCAATTATAACAATAATTTAATTAGAATGAATTGATCTAATAGTTCTGTAAATGTATTTTACCATCATTTAATTATAAGTTATCTTATATAATAAGATTATTGACTTTTGTGATATATAATTTTTTTAAAAGTCTTACCTAAATAATTTCTAGTTAGTTGATATTAATTGTAAAAAAAAATGATAGTACATGAAAAATAAATTTCTAGTACAAAATTTAATAATCTTACTGCATATAACAATTTATAATTAGATGACAACATAAAAAAATATAGTTATAATGCATTCTAATTAAATTAAATTTCTTTGCCTAAAAAACTAAATTTAAATTCTAAACAAACAAATTAGGATATATTTTTATTAACAAACAAAACACGTGTCTATCTCATACATGATGCAACATGTAGATTGCTAAGATTTGTATCCCCTTGTTAAATAATAATATAATAAAATTTAATCTCCAATTCAAATATGGATCGCTGAATATAATTCTACTCAGCAAAAAAAAAAAAGCTGAGTATAATTCTATTAAAAGCAATGAAAGATATGAAGGTTGTGAATGAATTCAATCATTTGTTCACAGAATTTAATTAATTTAATTAATCAAATAAATTCAAGTATGCTTTGTACGTCGACTTCACTCTTCATCCTACTCCACAAAATTCATAGGCTACATTCCAAACGAAAAGCTCGATACAAGACAACTTCGGCTCCAGTTCAAAATATTAGCTGGTTATAATAATATTATTCCACAGGAATACATTAATTGATAAATCCTTTTGATGAATGATGACGCATAAATACAACTTGCTTTTATAAAAAAAAGTTTATAAAGTGGCTCTGATTTAAGGGTTCAATTTGCATCATTTAATTCAATTCAAAGGGTGCCTTGGTTCTAAATCTTATTGCAATGACTATAATCCATGTTTTTGAAAAGCAATAGTTGCGTTTGGTGGTGGCTTGGAACGTTGCACTTGCATATATTTGCATGATGTTTAAGAACGAGACCATGTCAAAACCTGTGAGAGATATTGAAGCCACCGTGTCACGTTTTGCCAGTCAACTTCGTACTTCTGGCCGGAAATTTTAGACTTTTAGCCTTTTAGTTAGGTGCTTCCCCCCTGACGCGGAAATTTGCCTACTTTATTTTTTACCTTATTTTAAATAATTTATCATCTTAAAAGTTAATATAGTAAACATTTAATTTTATTCTTATTTTAAAACTATTATTAAATGAAATGACATACATCAAAATAAGTGAATAATATGGTCATAATTTATTACTTTAGAAATTAATTGGCTTGTAGTACGTGTTTATGATTGACTAAGAAAATTTAAAAAAAAAATGATCATGAATTTATTCATTAAATAAATCATTTTTTAAATATAAACACAACGAGATATTCCCAACTACATCAATTTTATGGATCAAATGAGATACACAAATTTGTTGTAATGTTGATGATTTTATATTTTTATACTGTATTATAAAAAATAGTATCTTATTTGTCTTAGCAAACCCACTCAACACCGTTTTTGACAACATTTTTCTTTTTAAGGTCAACTTTTCTGTCGACTATCATGCACGAAATAGCCGAATATGATAGCCCATAGACTACACCGCGATTTCTGATAGATACTACAATACAACTCACTGACTCCGTTCTTTGTTTAAGGTGGTCATGACGAAAGTACCAGACTGTTTGAAATTGAGTACATAAATAATTATAGTATGTAATAAAAAACACGTGGTAGCGTGTGCCCACCTAAATTTTTTCAGGTCCAGCTGTTAGCAGCTAAACATATAACACTACCATTAATCTAAGAACAGTGATAAACGTTGAACAACTTGCAAGTAACTTTAATGATATACCCTTCAATTACTTTAAAAGACATTTGTGCTATCGTTTGACAATTTTAACTAGTACATTCGACGGACTCACTTTTTTTCAACTCATTTTTTAAATGCCTATATTAGTCTATCATAGGAAACAGTTTACACTCGATAAATATAATTTAATTAACAATACACACGAGAGAAAATCTGAGTTCAATCCCTGTAAAATACACTCTTACATAAAGATGAATAACTTTAAGTGTGACTAAACCCCAAATCGAAGATTAGTCTCATAATCCATCTAAACGACCAAAACTTATGGAAATATCTTATAATTCACCATGGAACCAAATATACAAAAGAAAAAAAAAAGAACAATTTACAATTAGATCTAAAAAAAATATCTTGCAGTTGAAATTGCAAATTTCCTTGATGCGCCAATACAAAGTGTTACTACCACACAACATGGTAGTTGCACGAGTACAAAGAATGAATTAAATATCAATTGAATGGGGAAGACAAAAAAAAAAATAGCATGAACTGAGTACAAAAATGAGAGAGAGGGCCGTGGCCAAAATTTCAACAGGGAGGTTGTATGTACTGTTGGCTCTTGCAGTAGTGACTTGTCAACAAAAGATTAGAGGGATGTTAAAAGGGAAAAAGGCAAAACGTGGTGTATGTACATACCCACCAGTTTACCTACGATAATCTTCATGGATGAAACTTTCATATGGTGTTCCTGTTAGCGCCTTGCTTATATCATTCCAATTCTCAACTTGGCTAGATAAGGACCCTTTGTGTATCTTCACTTGACGACTCTTTAACTTCATTTGAGGAACCCTTAGAAAATCCTGAACGTCCCTTAATTTCTGAAAACAAGAGAGACAATTGAAATGCCAAGATCCCTTTAAGGCATAAGATGAAGCATACATCATGCAACAACAAGTAGTGTGACTTACGGTGCGATTCTTGACGACGTCTTCGTAGTACAGGAGAATGTGCCGAGTGCTCTTGAAATATTCCAAAGCTTTGGTGGTGGTTTCATTCACTTGTTTAAGTTGTGCAATCAACAATGTTGAATTGATTGTTGGCTTGTATTTTGCAAGTATTTCTGCCTGAAAGCATAATCAGAATCCAGTAACATGAGTTGTTTTTAACTGTCTTTAGTAGGATAATACATCAACTAACTTGGGCATCTTGCATCACAATGAAGCACTCATGCAAATGTTCAACCATGAACATTCAAACTCAAAACAAGTACACATGCACAAAGAAAAATAAAGACCTCCTGGGGTGAATGCACATGAGATTTGTGAGTTCCATTCAATATCTTAGCATTCCTATCATATTCATTTGCAAGTACAGAAACCATCCGGCGCAAAAGATTCCTTCTGAAAAGAAATATGAGCGAAACACCATGTATTCTGAAGTACTCTGCAATTTGTTCATGATGCTGCATCAATCCCTGCATTGAAGTACGGATATTGTGATTATGTGATATCCTCGGGTCCTTATACGATTAAAAAAGTCAAAACTTACATGTTAGATATTGTTCGGTATGTACAAAATAAATAAATGCATTATATTGCAGGGGTGGCTTGTGATAGGCTTGTTTCTACTTTCTAGGTTGTTTTTTGTTTTCCTGGTATTAGTCCTATTTATATACCAAAAATTTCTTAACAATTGCAAGAAAGAAAAGACAAATATAGGTAACCACATGAACTAGCCTCGTATATTAAAATTTAATTTAGCATTATCAAGTGTCCTTTACAAAGAATGGGCAACATACATACAATAGTTGAGCAAGTGAAAAGGTATCAGTAGAGATTGATAAAACATAAGAAAATTGTGTTCACCAAACTGTATTGACGAACGTGGACTATACTTATCTTTATGTTTTCAAATATATGAGCTTATTTGAAAATCAACTTGCAGTAAGGAATATTTTTAGGAACTTAATAAGCAACTACACAAGAGATAAGTTCGAACTTAATTCTTAACCAAGTTCCACTGTTATACTTTCTTCTAATGTGGCTGTAGAATGATTCATATACTCTAGAGCTTTCTACCAACTTTCAAAGAAACTCCCAGAACCATCCATCTTATGCAAAAGCATTCAACTACAGAAAAGAACATCAATCTTCATTGAATCTTCATCAATATACGTTATGTCCAAATTTGTAAACACACACAAATCATCTAGGAAGCAGTAATAAAAAAAAACATGGCAAATACCAGAAGTAAAATTGGCACTGAAAAACTCAGCCAGCCAACCTGAGCTGATCCTTTATAACAGCAACAGCTTGATAAGAACAAATAGAAAAATGATATAAAGTAAACAACTTCATCTTGTACAGCATAACTCGTGTCTGTGCGACAAGTGAGAGATGATCATTCTTCTCCCTTACAACATATTTCTGTGATCCTTCAAAAACAATGGCAAACACATGCCTTCATCTCTCATAAGCAACAGTTTAGACCGTGAAAATGAATCACCTCCCTCTAAATTCCATATAAGTCAATAGATACATCAGTCAACTACTAGTTTGAAAGATACTGATAGGTTCTGGCAGGCACAAGCAATTAATGAATTGCATTCCAAATCATCATATTATTCTTCATTTAATCCATTACAAATTTTGGTAAGTTTCCTATCCGAAAGTTGCACCGAAAACACAACACAGGGAAATCAAACATAAATTACCCATCCCATATCTTGAATTTCTTGCATAGATGATAACTAACAAAATCATATCTAAAAGCTAGACTTCACCTGGGAAAATCCTCAATACCTGATACCCCACACCTTCTCCCATATCCCACAAGTTTTTTTACCACCATTTAAAGATAGTGTTACTCTAAATTAAAGTTTCCAATTCCATATTTCATTAGACTTATTCCAAGTAAATAATTTAAATAAGATTGCATTCCATTCTATCAATGACATTGATGAGATTATGGGGCCTGATAGTGTGACGGAGAGTAAGGGCCCAACAGAAGCAGCTTAGCCATGGCCCTAAGATATGGAAGGTATATTCAAAGAAACGGGAAAGAGGGACACATGGGAGAGTCGGTTATGCTCAATGGAAAAGGTGTGGGGTCCAATAGCAAGGAAAGGAGGAAGGTGATTATGAAAAGGGGAGGAACATGAATTGAGGGGGAATGGAGAAAAATACTCTGGTTTATGGTTCGACCTTTTGGCTTGGGCAAGGAGTAGCAATCATTAGCTTCTTCTTGTAGTCTTATTTTGTTTTGTCATCCTCGACATTTTGTTGTTTCTTCCATTACTGTTACATTTTCAGTTTAATAAAGTGTGTTTCTCTTTTAGCTGTGAGTATAATTTTGAACTGGCCCTGCATCATAATGTTCATTACTTTTTCATAATAAACCTTCTTATTGCACACTAGTTTAGTTTAGCTAGATCACCCCCAACAAGGCCGCAGTTTGTCTAAGAGGAACAAGGGGAAGTCACCAATCTAGGTAGGCAACCATAGCTTTATTGAAAATAACTTATAACGACATGGAGTTAATATACAATTTGGTCCTTCAAAATGACAACTAGGGTTGCTTGAATTTTTTAATATATACAAATTAGTACTTTGAGGGATGAAAATTGTTTACATGTTGACAACTTGATAGGGGAAAATTGTAAGCAAGTTGAGCCTTTTGGAGATCTATTACCATAGATGAGCATATTATGGGACTCAAGCGACACAAGTTGTCACCTTCAAGGACCAAATTGTATATTAACTCTAACAATCCTTTTGACACAAAAACAAAAATCGACTGTTGTCAGAAGGCGAAAGGGATACAAAAATGACTGTCAGGTAAGATAAATATTTATTAAAATAAACGGGCATCCATAACATAAATAAAAACAAACTTTACCTGATTAAGCATCCATTTCAAACCAACAGCAGTGGTGCACTCATTTTTCGAAGCACTACTTAGCCAGTCTAGATTATAAATTGTATCAAGAGTCTCTGTTATTGTTGACATGTTACTCCTTCTCACCTTAACCGAAAAGATTTCTCCATTCGAGCTTATGTTAGCGTGACTGTTCAAAAACGTCTCAAACCATCCACTCCCAGATCTCTGCATTGACAAAATAGCGAAATAGCGCACAGGGTGGCAAGCACATTCCGCCCTAACAAAGACATACCAAATGAAGCAATATAAATAAAATTCAAACAGATTCTGCAAAAATAACCTTAAATTTAAGCAGCAGTATATTATAATTTCACCTGCTGTAAGTTTTGGGGTTAGGGTAGTGCACATAAGGAATCTCCCAAGGTTCAATATTAGGTTCTGGACATGGCTTTTGAACAACCTTGATATCTAGAAAACCAATCTTGCTGCTAGTGCCTATCTGCTTCAGACAAATTGAACATATATACACGCCACATACCATTGCAAGGGTCAAAACAACAAGCCTCCACACCAAAGTGGAACTCTTCAAACCCTTCACAAGCAAAACATCCTGTAACCACAGATTTTAAATCGATTTTTATATTTATATAACAAAACACATAAAAACAAGTTGATCCAGCACATGAATAAGTTGAAACCCCACAGAATCTTACATCTCAAGGAAGCTACCCAATCAAATGCCAAATACCCATTGACCTCAAAAGCACACATATTCGTTGGGGTTATTTTAAGCAACCAGATCGGACAATTTCACGTGCCACCCCATGTTAAAACAAAATCAAAAATAGAATCTTCTACCCCATGTTTTGAGAGATTTGAAGGAACAAGACAACATGGCACATTTGAAAGGTAAAAAAAAAAAATAGAAAAACTTACCTTGGCTAAGGAAGAGAGATCATCGGCCATTGTAGACGAGCTCAAAAGGAATACGGATGAAAAGGCATTTTTCAGATACCCTTTTGAATTTCTTTCTCCGTTTTTTTTATTCTAAAGCTTATGTTTCAGCTCTCATTGCTGCAACCAGCAACGACCCAGGAAAAAAAATGTTTTTTTGAAGGAAAAAAGCAAAAGGGGTTCGATGATGCCTGTGCGTGACACTGAGCTTTTTCTTTTCTTTTTTTCTCCCTTTTTATATTTTTTTGAATTATTTTTCGGCCTCGTGAAGAACGAAATGATTTGAGGCTTCTAATATTAGACCGTTGCTTTCAGATAAACATAAATACTGCATTTTTTGCTATGCCATACTCTCTCTTCGTTTTGGAAGAGTTTCGTTTTTTCGAGTATCGTTCGGAGTAAGAAGGATTTGAGTACGACCAAATAAAAACGACGTCATTATGAGTGCGCTCCATGCCGCTTAAAACGACATGATCGTGACTTCCTTTGCAATCCATAGATCCAAACAAGTCTACACTAAATGAAAATACAAATTTTAATTACTTATATCTTATTTAATGAATTTTTTTTAAAAAAATATTTTTTATTTAATAAAAAAAATTATGTTTAATATCAAATTCAAATGAATGAAAAAAATATTTATTTTTAACTCAAAATAAATTTATTTAAGTTAACTAATTTTTTAATAAGTATGATCAATTCTATTGATTTCACACCCACGTGTCAGGTGCAGTCTTTTAAACCATTCAATTGATAGAGCGTACGGGTTATTAATAAACGTGTTTGAACTTTATAAGTATTGACATTTGTTTCTTGACTTTGGAGAAATAATTATTATCCATATGTTTTTTTCTTTTTTCAAATAAGCTATCATAACAATTAGGATGCTACGCTAAGTAAAAATGAGGTTAATTTGGTAGGGAATCCGTAACCAACTAACCATCGTGTTACTTTGTAGGACATTGATTTTTTTAAAGTGAATAAAAAAGGAATTTTTCTTGTTCTAAATTTTTTTATAAATCGTTAATATAACTGTTAAATGAAAATTTGAAGTATAAATATAAATCAATCATTGATCAAATTTTAAAATGAAAATTAACTTGTATAATTGTCAATAAAAAATAATCTAGGGTAGTTATCCCATTACTTGATTATCGGTGAATGTAACCAAAAAGATAGCTCAAGGATGAATTATTATTGTCCATGTTGATTTATTGACTTATCGACCTTTTGATTAGTGAGATAAATGCCAAGTTTCTTTGTATTCAATCAAACCAACCATATGCTTTATCTGCTTTTTTTTTCATGGCCATTGATTACTTTATCAGTTTTTAATGATGACAATCGATAATGTTCTGTAATTTTGCTTTTCTTTTCGTCTGAATTAATTTCTTTCCTACGCGAGTTTTTCTTTAACTTTGGAACCCTTGTTGTCTTGTTGATTTACATAAACTACGGATTCAGGATTTTCGTTCACTGAAGTTTGCATTTGTACCTTTCTTTATAGTCACGATACTGAGGATTGAATTTAGAAACTCGTGTGAATTAGTACTTAAATATCTTACTATTAATCTGACTTTACTTGTTCTATGAAGTTTGTATAATATTAAAACCTGCATGTTGTGCCTTTCAACTTTAAAATATATGAAGAATAATAAAATGAAATTTGTACCCGAACAACTCATGATCGGTCTTAAAGCATTTTTGCCTTCTAAGCTTCAGACTATAGAATTGTATATCCTCATAGGACGATTCATGGCTTGTCTGAAGCCTTCACGTTAAAAGATATACATTAAAAACCACGATAAAATATTTAATAAAAAGTTTATTGTTCAAGATTCATGATAAATGATTAATTTTTATTTTAAATTCTTAATAATTTTTTGTTATTTTGAATATTTGATATTAATTTTTTTTTTGAGTCTCAATCATCAAATGATGATATATCATCTTATAAATTGATTTTTTTCAACACTATCAACTGATGTGATGTATCATGTCATCACTTAATTCAGGGTTAAGACTCAAAATAAAAATTTAAATATATCAAAGACTTAAAATAACAAAAAAATTATCAAGAATCTAGAATAAAATTTAATTATTTTTATAGACCTTAAACATATTTAAACCAATTTTTTATTAACTATTTATCATGATTTTAAAGAAAAGGGATTCAAAACAAAAGTTTGAATATATTAGGGGAATTCATGACAACGAAATTTTTTATTAGGAATCTAACACAAAATTTGGTCATTTATTTGAGACCTTAAACATATTTAAGTTAAAAAAAAATTATAAAAATATAAGGTTGTTCTAATGATGAAGAGAGAAGTAAAGGAGAAAAGATGACATGCTTAAATCCCCAGGCTAACAAAAAATAACAATATTAAAAGCTAACACATTTATTGATAAAAAAAGGATTATTTTTTAATTTGTTAATTAATACGTTATATTCAAATATGTGAACAATATTGTGCTAAAAAAATCTTAAATTACTATTGGGAATAAATTTGTATATCCACGATCCAAGTCATGTAATCAATTCTAATTTTAATAATAAAGTATTATTTTATTTTCATTGTCATATTTCACCATTTGATAATATCCTTAATTAAAATTAAAGACTTGTTATTATAATAGAAATTATAATAATGAAAAACAAGTTTGTTCTAATTTTAATCTAAATTGTTCTTGATCATTGGATTATTGTAAATAGGATATTAATAATTCAGATAGATTAATATATATGTGATAGTATTTATTGGATAAATATTAATAGATCTCATTTATTAATTTGCATATATAGATGAGTCACATGTTGATGTGATCATTGAACTGACTCAATTGAAATTTTCTAATGGTTAAAATTTATCATAAACTGTCAATAGAAAATTTTCAAGAAGAGATATAATAGCTTTCTTTAACCTGAGATTGTCATGATAAATAATAGATTATTTGTTGTATTTTGATTCCAGACACCTAATGTTTTAGAACACTTGTTGAATGGATATTGAATATGATTAAATACTTGTAGAATTAATGATTAATCAAGAAGGAATCTATCAACTCTTTTAATAATGAGTTT
Organism: Glycine soja; assembly: GCF_004193775.1. NCBI lineage: Eukaryota > Viridiplantae > Streptophyta > Magnoliopsida > Fabales > Fabaceae > Glycine > Glycine soja. Next base: position 13,892,807 of record NC_041003.1, on the reverse strand, counting down.
GAGCTCTATGAATAAAATTATATTCTGGCCAGAAAAATTAAATGAAAGAAGAAATGAGTTTTTTAAGTCATTATGAGTTAACTCAAAAGGGTTTAACAATAATATCATACCCTGAAGTTAACCCCCTTAAGATGGAAGAAATTGTTACATTACTCTTTTAATTGCTATCCAGACGTTGACGTTGTGGAGTGTTGCTAGACGCTTACCTTGATTAATATATTAATTTGATTAATATATTACTGGCCTAGTATTGAACCTACAGGATCACACACAAACGAGTGTTTTGATATCTGTTAAAGAAATTATTTTAATATTTAATGATTGATTAAATTAGAGAATTTAATAAAATCAAATGATTAATTGATTTCAAAAAGGTGGAATATTATTATATTTTTGCTAGCACTGAAAATATAAATAATATTGAAAGATTTGGTGAAATAAGAGAAACAAATATGTATAATTTTGTATTTGGAATTTGGGTTGAAAAGACGGCTAGATACAAATTTGACTTGGTCAATTATTATTTCAATTTTAACTATTAATAAAAGATAACAAGAAATAATATAACTTAAAAAAGGATATTATCAATAATGATTTCATCAAAAATTTGGTATCCTTAGCGTGTTATAAATAGAGTCTTGTGCTACACGTTGAAAGAACCCTAATATTACTTATATATTCTTATTTTTTCACTTGTCAAAGTTGTTAGACTAATATAAGTCACTCTCGATGTGAATACGTGTAGAGTCTTCACACCATTGAAGAATTTTTATGTTTCAAGAATTCATCAACATATACATCATTTTAACATGTCATCTATTTATCATATAATTTAAATATAAAATAGATGATTTTATTTAGTAATGTATATTTTTGAACACCTTTTTTTCCTACGGTTACAATCTTAAATATACCCTCTATTTGAAATAGGTTAATGAGCACAAACTAAAAATATTGTTTTGCTTTCATTAAAATATCATTATTAGCTTATTATTGGTAATTAAAAGGGAGGGAAAAAGTATTAGCAAAAGAAAAAACCGATACGTGCAAAAAAAAGTCATAAGTCAAGAAAAAAAATACTCTAGAATTATAAAATTATAAAAGTTACTATGAAGAAAAAAAAATTAAAATGGAAGAAATGGGATGTAAACAAAATTATGCGCAGACTGCAGAAAGACAAAAGTGATGCGCACACAGTGCATTATTGAATATTGATTATTGTTTATTCCAGAAGTTGCCGTCCGCAGTATCAGTAGCACACTTGTGGATTCCTGAAGTTGCCCCACTTGCCATTGCCATTGCCATTGTCACTGAAAAACTTAAAACTTATCAGTGATCATTATTCTTGAAAGTGGTGAACCACGATTCCCCCACCCTAGCTGTCGGAATTATATTATTTTATTAATTAATTATAACATTTATAAATATCATAAGCATGGAGAGAAAAAATAAAATAAAAAAAAGCAAAATTAAACATAGTTAAAAACAAGGAGGGTTTGCTATACTTTGTAAAGAAGATCATGGGGGTGTGATCCTATGATCAAACATTAGCGCTGAAGCCTAAATTGCATTTTTGAGAAGATCACAATCCAATGACCATGATCACGCAGTGTGAGCCAGCGTGACCATATTTTATGCTTTGTTATTTTTATTTCTATTTTGTAATTGGACATTATAAACTTTTAGCCCATAACTTAAAATAGATTTTAGACTCTTGACTCTTGAGGGTCCGAACATTGACGCATTGACAACATAAAGCAATAGCAAAGGAATCCTCATTTCCCTTCTCTCTTTATTCCAGTTTGATATTCTTTCTTTTTCCTTTTTTAGTTTTCAAGTAATCATTCTTGTTCTGGGATTAGGATGTATTCCTTTATATTTGTTTAGTAACTCAAATTATTCAATATTGGTTGATATAAGTAAAAAAACACTGGAATAAAATAATAAAATGAAAAATATTATTCATGAATTGGAGGTGTTATATGTGAAATTTTCTCATATATTTGTTTCAAAAGACATAATTTGATTCTTATATAATTTAAACATAAAATATTGATTAAACTTAATCTACTAATAAATTTTTTCAAACGATTATAATTTTTATACGGAATAATTCATTTGAATAATAGGAATATTTATGAGTTGGATTTAACTAAATTCGTTATTTAATTCGATAAAAAATTTACAAGTTGGGTTTGTACAATTTTTTCCACACCCAATCCAAACCAATCCGGTCATAAATGGGTTGAACGACTTTAAGTTAATTAGATTTGGATATTATAAAATTATTTTCTTAGATCCATACTTTGTTTTTGTCTAAAGTTTTGTAAATGTATAATGACTAAATGTATTCAAAAGATATCAAACTCTGACTAACTGAATTAATTATTTCAATGTTAATATGATATTTTTTATTTTAAATAGAAATAAAATATTACATTAGTATGAGAAAATATAAACAAAATTAAGATAGAGATAAAAACATTAACTTAAAAAAGAAAAAAAATCATTGGTGGTTTAATTTAATAAACTATGTAAACTAAAAAGAATGTATTTTATATTTAATAATTAATTTATATATAATAATAAATTTAATTATATGGAATGAATTGGATCGGGTTAAAATGAATAAAACTCATTATCTAACCCATATATGATTAAGTCTTAATTGAATTGGTCGAATTTGACCCAAACATTTAAAAAATTCAACCCAATATAATTGGGTTGGTTTGGGTGACAAATATATCTAGTCGTGAACACCTTTAATGAATAACAAACTTTCTCTCTAGATATTTAATACAATTGCATACTCACAACTTGAATTCATCCCTGAATAAGTTAAAAAAATTGTTTTTGTAAATAATAAGAACTCTTATACTTTAATTTTTAATATATATAATTTATTAATGACAATATTTTAAATAATGAAAAATAATCCAATAATATTTTCAAAAATAGGCTAAAATATTTTTTCAGTCCCTATAAATATGGAAAAATTTAGAATTTGTCCCTACAAAATTTTGTGTACATTTTCTGTCCTTGCAAAATTTAAATGTATTGTTTTTTGGCTCGAAGCTAGGCTTGGGTTATCCTAACTTATGTGGCAATTTTTAAAACAGTTTATAAAAAAAAAAAGACGATTACACAAGGGACATCTGAAATGTGTTGTTTTTCATCCATCTTCTTCACCTTCATCTTTTTTTACCTTCACCTTTCATCTTTTCTCGTGTAAAGTTTCATCCAAACTGTGACCCTCCAATGGACAGATTTGTAGCTCATCGGTGATGGGATGGTCCAATTTTGTCGGCGTCTTCATCTACAACAAAATAGGAGTGTCCATGCAAACTACCCATGTTGTTGTTGACTTCAAGGAGCGTCGACAACCCTAGAAGACTTTTTTGGAGATGTCAGAATTGGGAGGTGAGTGCTCTAATTGTTGTATTTTTTTGTTCTTCATGTCCATGTTCTCTTTTTATGTTCTTCATGATCCTGCAACTTTTTTAGAATCCAAGTACCTGCAACTTTTTTGACTAGGCTAAAGGTCTTGTCAATATTAGAGGAGCAAATGTTGATTGAAGGAAAACGGTTGTTGCTTATCCAAGCCAAGGCATATTTCATAGGATAGAACACCAATTGGAGTAGCAGTTAGAGGAGGCTCAAAGAAAGATTATTAAATTGCAGAAGAAAATTGTTGGTGAAAGAAGGAATGTGTATTTTTTTTTTTTTGGGTTTGTTGGTGATGTGTTTGTCCATGTTAGGGGCATTGATTTTCATTTTTCTGTTGGAATATAATTGCTGAATGTAATGGGTTGATGTTGTTGTTAGCAATGACCAAGTTGTTCTTTCGTATTAATGGAGTTTTACATACTTCATCTTTAAATACTTCAGTTTTTGGTCATTAATGAAGTTTTACATATTTTATTTTTAAATACTTCATTTTTAATTTTACAAATTACAACATTCTCTTTAAAGAGTCCTTGTAAATACTTCAATTTACCATGTATTAATTTAGTTTTACATTAAATCATTTTTAAATACTTGAGTAAAGCATTCCTGTAAAAAAGGCAGTAAAGCGTTTATTTGTGTATTGAATGAAACAACAAAGTTTATGTAAAATATAGAAAATGAAGTTTAATATTGATATGGATAGTCTTTAATAATCACATAATATTATAACCATTGTCTGATAAAAAAAAGCAGTAACAAATAGTGTTTAGTACTTTGGATTCCATCAAAAGACTACACAAAAGATTCCTATTGTTTAATTAAACCAAAAAAAATCCCACCCACTTAGCAAATACATCCAAAAAACTCTCATTAGTATTGTCCATCACACATCAGCACCCAACTTAATTCCCTTACACATCTATTGATCCAAAAATAGACCCTTCATTCCCTTGTTCTTCTTTTGGTTCATCATCTTTTGATTCATAATCTTTGTTAGCAATTGTGCTGGAGTATAATTTGCAAGGAATTCCTTTTCTTTGTTGATATCCTTCATGCTTGGGGCAGAACATGTCTTCTCCTTTGCCAGTATGAGTAAACATGTTTAGAATACAAATTAGTAAGAAGTAGAACAAAGTGTAGCAATTTTTACCTTTTGTTTTGGTTGCTTTTTTCTAGACTTACTCCCACTCGAGTTAGACGTCCCAACTTGAGATGCCAGTGTTAGAATATCAGATTCAGTAGATGTTGCAATAGTGTTTCCTATAGGAATTATAGATCCAAGACCTTCCACTAGAGATTCAACATCTGCAACATTGTTTCTTGCTACTGGAATTTCATATCCAGTAGCTTGTGCCTTAGATCCATCAGGTGCAATAGTGTTTTTTACTGCTAAAATTTCATATCCAGAAGCTGATGCCTTAGATCCACTAGCTGCAATAGTGTTTCGTATTGCTAGAATTTCAGATCCAGCAGTTGCCACAGGTCACTCTTAGCAAGTTCGAGTGTTGTGTCTATATTGAACTCGTACATCTTTTTGGTATTTTTTCTTCTCAGTTTAGTTGGTCTTGTCTCTTCATCATGTTCTCTTCTTGATTTTTTTGGTCTTTCAAGCCCAACCTTATAGATTAGAGGTAGAATTGGATTAGTAGTATCTTTTGGCCATCTGTCTTCACCATTTATAGGACTCATTGTGTGGTTGTAGCATTTAGCATAGGTCTCCCTATGGTACTAGGCATGAACATAGTCTTCTGGTCTCTCTCTGTTTTGTTGTATAGCAAAAACATGTCTACAAGGTATGCCTACCAATGTCCATAAATTACAAGAACAAGTCCTAGATGCAGTGTGTGCGTGACCTCATACAACATGTTTCCACCACATTCAGCAAACTAATTTTTTTATTTTTCAATCTCCCATTCTAACCTTTTCATGGGTCTTGGCATTATTTTACCTTGAATTTTTTCCAACTTTTCCCACATAACATTAAATCTAGTCATCAAATAAGTCATAATCTAGTCTAGCATAACTATTATTAGTTTACCTCTGGCAAACAAAATTACACTGTTAAAAGACTCACATAAGTTATTAATTACAACATCACACTTGGTGTAAGTAGTATATGCATGCTTACACTGCCTTTTTGGGAAATTCTTCTCTCAACCAGTCATGAGCCTTGTTGTTAATTTCTTTGATCTGATTCATTTTCTCTTCATAATCCTCCAAATAAGTTGCTTTTGAAGTATCCATCACTAAGTCCTTTAACAGAGCTTCTCTTCCATTTTTTTTAAAAAAATTAGCAATATGCCTTATAAAGAATGTGTTCAATTCTAGCGTCCAACTCATAAAATGCATTTACATGTCCCTACACAAAAAAAAAAAAACATTTTGTTTGTCACAAATTATGCAAATTACATAATATAACATTACATAATAACATAATAAACTTGATTACCTTTAGCCTGTCAAAAATGAAAACTCATTTATGGGTTTTAGAATCTCCAATGTTAGCCAACAACTCATTTCAGAACCATTTCCAACTCTATTTGTTCTCAATCTCAACAACAACAAATGTTATAGGATAGTACTGGTCATTAGCATCTTTGGCCATAACTACAAGCATCTGCCTTCCATATTATGTCTTAAGGTGACAATCATCTACTCCAACAAAAGGTCAACAACCTTCTACAAAACCTTTTTTGCAAGCATTGATACACATGTAAAAAGACTCAAATCGTAGTGGCAACATAGGAACAGGTTTGTTCACACGAATCTTATAGTTGTTGTTTGGATTTTTGGATATGAGTTCACTAATGAAGTGTCTGAGCAATATGTATTATTTAATTGCATCACCTTCAATTTGATGCAATGTTAGTTTCCTAGTAGAAATTGCACAAGATCTAGTTATTCCTACAACATAAGTGGATTTCATATCTTGCATGATTTGTGGCAATGTGAACCTTTCACATGTTCTGAACTTGTCAAGTAGCACCTTTGCAACCTACGTTAGATTGACATTTTTATTATAAAAAAACTCTGGCACGTGTATGGTTCAATTCCAGTGTTTTCAATTGAAAGGTAGTGCTCTCACCAACCCTAAATACATATGTTGTGAAAGGACACTCCTTTGTCTTACACATAACCTTCACCCTTGTATGGTCATTTTTTGGGAAACAGACCTGATAACCATTCAAGACAGAATACTCCATCATGCCTTCCTTAAAATCTTGAAAACATGTGAACTTCATTCCTAATGTCCACTTGAAATCCTTGGACATAGTTTACTTCCTAAACATTGGAAACCTTTTTCCAAGCTTTGTAGTGTCATCCTCAGATTCAACATCACTATACATCTCCTCAATTTCATAGCCAGTCTCCAAATCATGCATCTCCTTAAAATTTGTATAAGGTTCCTCATAGGGTGGATCAGGTATACTATCATCATCCATCTCATTTGGGTCTTCATCACACTAACTAGCATTTTCAATAGAAGGATCTTCATATACAACAACCTTTTGTTTTCCTTTGTTGCTCACTTTACTTTTCACTTTGGGCTCATTTTACTTCTTGGATGACTCACCGTTGTCATTAAATGCCATGGCACTATCCCAATCAAACAAATCATCTACACCATGGTCAAACACTACAATTTGTTCATTGAACAACTCCCACCCCCAGTAAGTTCACACCCATATTAACTTCATCCCCAGTAATTTCTTCATGATCACTCACCCCAAACACCACATACATATCAACTTCAAACTTATTACTAAGCATACCTTGCCAAGTCCATGGCATCTTGATCATTGGAAAAATCCCTTACGGTTTCATAATCAACATTAGACCCTTTCCACCACATTTTAAGCCCACCAATAACAAAGTACTCAAGATCGTGTATTAGGTCGACAACTTCAAGGAAGGATCATGTGTCAATATCTAAGTCGTGATAGGCATTCTCCTTTTTCCCCTCCCATTTCAATGTTGGGTTCATAACCCATGAGCCCATGGAGTGAATAGCAACTGGAAACCCCATACCTGATGAAAAATCAAACACAAATCAGTCAACAATGACCAAAATACCTAATCCAATTTGAAAATATCAAATCCCCAACTACCATAACCTAAATCGCACCCACAAAAAATGTGACCTAGTTCGCATTCGGGTCAACACGCCTATGAACACAAATTATTTGCTCACTTCAAACCCAAATGAAACCAAACATTACCTACTTTGATCCCAAAGGAACTTTAACCATGAACAACACAAATGAATAACCTAGCCCTAAACAGAATGAAAGAGTCAAAAAGTTAAATAAAATTACCTTATTGTTTGGGACGACAACCACATTCGAGTTCGAACTACCATGTACTTCGAGTTTCGACCACCATCACCACCTTCAAGTACTCCAATAATGGACGATGTGCCTTCTCACAATGCCTCTCTGTGAATAATCACTCAAATTCTGAATGGGGTAACAAACCACTAAATAGAGAAAGGGGTAATAGTCAAAAGGACATCATTGAAGACTATAAAGCCACTAAAAACGACACCAACCTCATCTTCAACGTGCACCCAAAAGATAGCCAACAAGAACTTGACATGTGGCGAGCTCCAATTCACCTGTTGATGTATTGACCTCTGACACGTAGGTTCGAATAACCCAAGCCTAGCTTCGGGCCAAAAAACAGCACATTTAAATTTTGCGAGGACGAAAAATGTATCCAAAATTTTGCAAAATGGATTTCAAACTTTTTCATATTTATATGGTCTGGAAACATATTTTAGCCTTAAAAATATTTAGTGCAAGAAAATTTAGTCAATTATAATTAAATTCCTTCCAAAAAATTAAATAATTAATTAACTTATATGATTTAATAATTTAGTTGATTGACTCATTCATTTGTTACTTTAAAACTTTGCAAAAACTGAAAATGTTTAAGGTAAAAAAAAAAAAAAAGACACAAGGTGAACTAATTCAAACATGAATGAGAGAGTATGAGACAACCCAAGCCCTCGCCAGTTCTATATTATTGGGAATTACCTCTTGCATCACTATTTTACTTCCTACACCCCCAAAAAGTCTCAAACAATTAAACATGCCCTAACCTTAGCACCTCCTTTTCCTTGTCAATATTCGTATTTTGTATTGAGAGTTGGATCTCTTTATGGTTTTGGTGGTGCTTGGACGGCATAGAGCATGTCACTCACAACTACACTAAAAGCCCTAATTAATATTGGCAAAGTAAAAGTATGAAGAAGAGTTCAATTATGGAAAGATGAAATGAAAAGGCATGGGATCGCAAAAAGGATAATCGTAGATGCTTGTCTCAGGAATGTCCTCATCATGGGATCTCATATGGCTCCTGCTATTCGTATTTTTTGTGTTCATTTTGACTATTGGATTGCACACATTGTTGACGAACACAACAAGCATGTATTTTGAGGTTGATGCCACTTTCAAACGGGAAATAAGAACAACACCACCACTACTTTATGTCCCGCCTTCTCATGGACAATTCTATTTGCATCATTTTGTTGCAATATGGACAACAAGAAGTATTTGCGATGCAAATATGTTCGATAATGGTTCGTCTATTTCAATACCTAACATTTTGCAACCTTATTTTGAAAAAGGTATTCCAAAATACGAATTTTCATATTCCAAAAAGGTATTTAAGAATAAGTATCTGGATTACTTATCTTCCATAATATCTATTTCAGAATAGGATACTCTTTCGGAAGAGTGAGTGACCATTTCGTAATTGGCAGTGCCTGGGAGAAGGGTATTAATGTATGTTTGAGTCTTTCCAAAGGTGCATGCAGCCAAAAAGGTGTATGAGAAGTAAAAGCCTACATTGTTATACTAAAACGGGCCTTGATTGATAGGACTTAGGAGAGCCTATGTCCATTGGAGCCTTTTTTGGAGGTGCATATATTCTTAAATAAATTATATATTAAGTTATTAATTATATTTTAATTTAAAAAATATATAAAATAATAAATAACAAAAAATTAAATAAAATAATATTTTATGTTTATTGTAATTATTTTTATGATTTAAATTATTTAACTATTAAATTAATTAACTTATATATATATATATATATATATATTTTTTTTTTTTATAATTACATATCCATTTTACAGCGAGGGAGTGAATTCCCAATACAAAACGGAAAGGAGGTTTTATTTTGTATAGCTTCACGATGCAAAACAAAAACTATAGTTTTGGTTGTATTGGGAACGCACACCCTATTACCAAAATGAAAACACATTTTTATTTTGTATTGTAAACAATGAAAATGTTTTTTCGTGAAGGATATTTTTGTTGAAAATATTATACTTAAACAAGAAGTATACTTAACATCCAAGCCCAAAAATAAGGCCCTTTTACCTGTTTAGCCATCCAATTTACCATTAAATTTAATTAAAATATAATATTTTAATATTCTCATCCAAGGATTGATATATATATATATATATATATATATATATATATATATATATATATATATATATATATATATATATAATAAATTTGTTGATTTTGATAGGAATTATTTTAAAAATCATTTTTGTTTAACTCTCGAATTACTATTAAATTTAATTAAGAATGTATTACTTTAATATTATCATCTAATCAGATATTGATATGTATAATTAGGAGTAAGAATGGATTGAACTTTTTGATAGGGTCTACGACTTATTATGTTATCAAAAAAATCTATCATGTTACGTTTTTTTGGGTAAATTATTTTTTAAAAATATCTTTATAACTCGTATGATATTATATTAATTGTTATGGCAAAATTAATTAGAGCCTCATTAATATATTCTTGATGAAGTCTGAATCACTTAGTATATAATGTTTTTCTTCACTTAGTTTGAATTAAGAAAACAAATAAGAGATAATGTTTTAAATTTCATCATCATATTATTTATTACATTATTAAATATTATGAAAAGTGTCTCCCTTTTTCCTCCTTCCATGTCTAAAATGATTTAGTCCAACACCTTTCCACTACTGATTCACAAAGGATAACGAATACTAGCATTATTTTAAATTGTTAAAACAACAATTTTTTGTTCTTCTTTAAAACTGTAATTAAAATGAAATAGGAACAAACGGTGCCTCTGTGCATGTAAATATGTTAGTAATAAAGAAGTAGTAATTATTTGACGGTTAAAAAAATGGTGATTGGTGAGTAACCTCAACACTGGAAAGGAAAAGGCAAGATGATTCAGACAAGATATTAAGGATTGGTGTAAATTTTAGGAAGGAGTTAAACTGTTCATCATTATGGTCTTGTCTTTCTCCAACAACCGTTTCATTAGCTTCTGCCTACCCTTTCTCTTTTATTCATAACTCACCACCCACTCTCTCTCACATCATCTTCATCTTTCTCACACATCACAATCACATCATTACATTACAACAATGGACTCAACAACCGCCGCCAACGAGGTTGTCCACGAGTTTCTCCCCCTCCTCCGCGTCTACAAAGACGGCCGCATCGAGCGCCTTCTAGGCACCGAAACCACCCCTTCCGGCACGGACCCCCGCACCACCGTCCAATCCAAAGACGTCACCATCAACGCCCAAACCGGCGTCGCCGTCCGCCTCTACCTCCCACCCGCCGCCGCTTCCTCCGCCACAAAAAAACTCCCCCTTTTGATATACATCCACGGCGGCGCGTTCTGCGTATGCACCCCCTACAACCCCGCCTACCACCACCACCTCAACGCCGTCTCCGCCGCCGCCAACGTCGTCGTCGCCTCCGTTCACTACCGCCTCGCCCCGGAACACCCCCTCCCTGCTGCCTACGAAGACGCCTGGGAGGTCCTCCAGTGGGCCGCCGCCGGCCCGGAGCCATGGCTTAACTCCCACGCCGATCTAAACACCGTCTTCCTCGCCGGCGACAGCGCCGGCGCCAACATTGCCCACAACGTCGCCATGCGAGGAACCATGGAAGGCTTCACAGGGCTAACCCTCCAAGGCATGGTCTTGCTCCACCCGTACTTCGGGAGTGATAAAAAAGATGAGCTTTTGGAATTTCTTTACCCTTCCTACGGAGGGTTCGAGGACTTTAAGATACACTCTCAGCAGGATCCGAAACTGTCGGAACTGGGGTGTCCGAGGATGCTGATCTTCTTGTCGGAGAAGGATTTTCTGCGTGAGAGAGGGCGCAGCTATTACGAGGCGCTGAAGAATAGTGGGTGGAAGGGGAAGGTGGAGATGGTGGAGTTCGAGGGCGAGGACCATGTGTTTCATTTGTTCGACCCTACTAAGGATAAATCTGTGGACCTCGTTAAGCAGTTTGTCGCTTTCATCAGCCAAAGGAGTCAATTGTAAACTTTTTTTTATATCTTCGATTACTATCAATAAAAAAATATAAAACATAATTATCTATCATCAACGTTATTGTTATGAACTTTTATGGTTTCTTTTTTATTGAGTTATTACTTTGGTTTTGTTACTTTTGTAGCTTTGAGAAATGGAATTGAGTTACGTGGAACTGAGCTGAGCCAATTTTTTCTCTTTTCTGAATTCCAATCATCTTGTTCTGTGTTTTTGTCAGAATTCAAGTGCAAAGAGAAATGGGTAAATGGCGTCGCTCAATCTGTCCAGCTTCTGTTTGTCGTTTCATATTTTGAGTAATTGCTTTTGCCTCTGCGTTTCTGATTCTTATTCAATATTCTTGATGCATTTTTTAATTACATTTTTTTATTCTTAACTTTTTAATTTTTTATCAATTTTACTCTCAATTTTTTAAATTGACACATTTCTTTAAAAACACATACATACGTAATAGACTAAGCAGGTACTATATGAAATATTTTAAAAATAGAGAATCGAATGAAAGAAAATCATCAGATTTCAGATTCAGATGCAAACAAGCTATAAGAATTTGAGACCAACATGTTTTGATGGCACAGTTGATTAATAGCGCTTCGAAACTACCGCACGAAACATGATAAATTTTGAACTTCGGATCTATTTCTTTCGTTAGTATTATGTTGTCTTTTACGTACGTAAGAAAAAGTGAAACCCCTCAGGCCCTCACCATATTAGGAAACTACCATACTAGAGTGAGAACCTGATTTATTTACTTCCCAAATGTGTAAATGATATAATTGGAAAAAAAAATGTGTAAATGATGAAATGGAATAGTGCGTCTCGTTTTTCGGTTGCGTGTACATAAGACTTTAAATTGTAATGGTGTTTTTTTTAAAGTAATTGTAATGGTGTTGATAGTGGATTTAGCTTCGAAAATGTATCTTGGATTTACTTTTGACTTGAAATCTCTATATATTTTCATTTAACATGTAATTTTTGTATTTTCTTGTATAACGGGTTGATTGGTCCTATGCTATTTGACTCTGATTGTACTGTTCTACTTGTTGTAATTTTATACTTAAAATTAACAGTTTTTAATTAACGTTGGTAATTTGAGCTTGGTTGGATAAAGTTGACTTGGATTTTTAGAAACAAAATATGAAAAAAAAGAAGCATATTCGGCTCGGCCCATTAATAGTATAGCAAATGTAAAATTTAATCATTTTAAATAATAAAATAATAAATAAACCAAACTTAATTGGATAGATGTTTATATGTTACACTTAGTGCAGTTCTCATATGGGAGAAAAACTAAGATTTATTTTCATTCTTTGTCCTGAATTTCTAAATGCAAATAGGTTGGCACATGGAAGAAGAAATGAAGAATAGTAGAAACTATTTACATAAATAAGCAATGACCAAACCTATATCTCTCACCATCAAAATCTCACTTCACAATTTCACTTCCCACAGCATCAAAAACAAGAAAAAAAAATGGCCGCAAAAGAGAACGAGGTAACCCACAAGTTTCGCTTTTTCCGCGTTTACAAAGACGGCACAGTGGAGCTTTACAAACCCACCATCCAAAAGGTTGCCCCTTTCGATGACCCAATCACCGGCGTTCGCTCCAAAGACGCGGTCGTTTCAACCCACCCACCCGTTTCCGTTCGGATCTTTTTACCTCCAATATCCGACCCGACCCGAAAATTCCCGATCTTTTTCTATATCCACGGCGGCGGGTACTGCATGCAATCCGCTTTCTCCCCAGACTACCACAGTCTCGTCGCCACCACTGCCGCCGAAGCAAACGTCATTGCAGTCTCCGTGGAATACGGGTTGTTCCCGACCCGACCCATACCCGCTTGCTACGAGGATTCCTGGACCGCGCTCAAGTGGGTCGCGGCGCACGCAACTGGAAACGGATCCGAGCAATGGCTCAACAACCACGCCGATCCAGACCGTGTTTTCATCTCCGGCGACAGCGCCGGCGGCAACATAACCCACACACTGCTAACTCGGGTCGGGAAGTTCGGGTTACCGGGCGCCAGGGTTGTCGGGGCGGTTCTGGTGCACCCGTATTTCGCGGGCGTGACAAAGGACGATGAGATGTGGATGTACATGTGTCCGGGGAACGAGGGTTCGGAGGATCCTAGGATGAAACCGGGCGCAGAGGATCTGGCTCGGCTTGGGTGTGAGAAAGTGTTGGTTTTTGCGGCTGAGAAGGACGAATTGTTCCAATGTGGGAGGAACTACGCTGAGGAGCTTAAGAAGAGTGGGTGGGATGGAAGCGTTGACCTTGTTGAGAATTGGGGTTTGGGACACTGCTTTCATGTTTTCAAGCCCCAACATGAGAAGGCAAAGGAGATGTTGCAAAAGATTGTTACCTTCATCCAACAAGACTAGATTTCTTAAAATTGAAGGTACCTTGATTTTTTAGGTTGTTGTTATGTTTTGTAACTCTAGTTTGGCATGCTTTTTTTTTTTTTATTCGTAAAAATTGGATACAATATCATATGAATTTGCAATAACTAAAAAGGTTTATCATTGCACTCAACCAATTGAGTAAATCCTCTTTTGATTGTTTAACGTATGATTCTCTGTTCTTTGGCTCATGCGGAGTAAGACCGTGATGAAATAAGTATAAGAGGGAAAAGGTGAAAATAAATTTGGGAGTTGGAGTTTAAATTTGATATGTTCTAATGATTAGTATTTTACTGCAACTTTTGGCAATGAAATCAGATTTGAATCACTTGCATATTACGAATTAAATATAAGTATGACGATGATATGTTTTGTTTTGATTTTGTTATTTTAATATTATGGATGATTAATGAGTCCTCTAATTAATTTATTTCCTCGTGTTGTCTCGTGGGTTATATGTTACATTATTTGCTTTGCCTTTGCTGATATGGACACTGGAGTAATAAGGTAATGTTTAATCGTGGGTTATATGCTACAAACAGAGACAAAGCATCTCAAGTGTGAATGCATGTAACAAAGTTGAGATGGAAAATGAATGTATTTAAGTTTAAAAGTTAGGGTGAGGCATTGTTTTCTCTCTAGAAAGGTTAATCGAGTAACAAATCAACTCTCAGAAGCCAAACAAAAATGCATACTTCATGCAATCAACCCCCCTACAAAATTCATAACAAGTCATGTAAGCCCATTTTTTTAAAATAAATTAAAAAGATTTTTTTAGTTAACAATAAATAGAGTTTTAGAAAAAAATGGTAAGATTTTTATAATTAAATAAATAAGAGGAAATAACTTTATTAAAATAATGATTTGAAGGAATATAAAAGAAATACTTTGATTTATTCATTTAATATGAAATAAAATAGAATATTTCTTTATAAAATAATAAATAAAAAAAATAGAGTACATAATAGGTTGGAAATACTTAGCTATACATAGAGACATGTTAAGTCAGTTTTCATACTGGTGATAGTTTCTCTGACGGTTTCTTCTCTTCTCAATTTCGTTTTTTCCTTCTCCTTCTTCCAAAACTCTCTTTTTAATGTCTCAATAAAACAACGATTTTAAACTCGTTAACCGTTGTATCGTTGTGAAATTGAGCACCATGTTTGGAACTCATTTCCTAACATTCTTAGTGTTGAAATTTGCGAAAGAATGTTGAAGGTGAGAGAAATTTCCTTCGTATTATAGTTTTCTCTTTTTCCGCAGAGATTCAAAACTTGTCCTAGTAAACTTACGATCTCGGAGTCATTAACCGTTGGATCGTTGTGAAACTTGGACACCACCTTTGAAATCCATTTTCACACATCTCCATCATTGGGATTTACAAAATAATATCCACAAAAAGAGAAACGTCCCTTGTACCTTCACAGTAAAATGAAGGCTACAATCTTTTCTCCTTTTCTCCAACACTTGAAAATCCTAATAGAACAAATAGAGGAAAAGCTTGAAGAATCTTAGAGAATTGCTAGAGACCCAACTATCATTGTCGGACTACACACGTGAGCCCGCTTAGAGGTAAGTGATGAATTTATCACAATTAGGGTTAGAATGAACATATATAGGGATCCTTAGAAGATTAAATTGAGTTTATTTTGGGATGTTTATTAAATTATAATTTTTCCTTTATGATTATAAATATGATATTGTTGTGTTTGACGAATCAATTGATGTCCTGATGCGAATTGGTTGATAAATTGAGTGCTCTTGGTGTTTTCGTATTTTTTTACCTATAATTTTGATTCCTTGATTTTTATATGATTATGTAATATTGTTTGAGGGGTTTTACTCTTCGTGTTTTGAGAAACATTTTTGTATAAATTATTTTTATTTTGGATAAGATTCATTAGGTGAGCATGATAAATTGTAATATTTAGAGCATGAAATTGTGATTAAAATTGTGTGTAAATAATAAATTGAATATGTGATGAATTGCGAGATAACATGTTTTGAGATTATAATATTGTTATTGAGATTGAGTATAAGTGTAAAGTTGAACACGTGTTAATTTGTGAAATACATGTAAACATGTGATGATGAATTGTGACATTATGAGATATTAAATTGTGGACATGAAATTTGATTGTGAATAAGTGTGTGATTAATACTTGATGTGACAATTCTTTGTGTTGTGAGTTGAGAATTATATAATAACCTCGCTGGTGTTTATCTTGAGAAAAGTGTTTATGCGCAATGTTAAAGGAAAAGTGTAGGTTTCCTAGTTAGGAACCAATGTTAAATTGTAGTGTAATGTGTTAAACATGTTTGAAACATGAGTGTAAGGTCATGAGTATTGTATAATTCATGAACATTGTCTGCGTGCAAAAAATTGTTTTAGGGATTGGACTTGAATCAGGAAGGTGAGATCCTAACGGATTTTTTGGAGTTGAGGCCTTGGAGGTAAAGACACTCGGTTTGAGTGCTCCTTTAAGCCTGTGTTGATATCATATGATTAAAGCATTCTCGTAACACAGAGTGACCCTGGTTACCTTATGATTTTACTTAATGAGAGTGACCCGACATACCCATTGTATGATGTGTCTTGCTACGTACTCCTATGCGTCCCAAAGTGATTTTTTACTGACATGGTACTACATTGCATATAGTATTGAGTCTTAGTATAATTGTTGCATAATGCTTGCTAATTGTTTATTATGAAATTGATGGGTGTTATTACATCTTGACCTGAGTGTGTGATTCATGTGTAATGTGATGGACGATTGAAAAATGAATTTTAAATGATAAAGTAGTGAAATGATGTAAGTTGTATTAAGTTGAGCTATGTTATAAATACTTCTATAATTTATTTGGATTCCGTCTTTGTTTATTTGTATTTTTTAAATGTGATAATTCACTTCCCGTGTGTTATTTGTATTTAGATCTTGTGATGATCTCGAACCTTGTGTTCGTGGGAGCAAATGACTAGGTGGATGACTTTAAAAAACCTCGTGATAGAAGACGTTGAGACACAATGCTATGATAGGATGTGAAATTGAGGACGAATTTTTATTTTAATCGCATGATGTTATTTTGTTTTATTTTACTCCACTCATTTAACAAAATTTTTTTGTAAACTTTGACAGTTTTATTTCGAGGCGAATATGTATTTTTATAAGTTTTATTTGATAATATTAAAACGAATGTGAGCTTTTTATCCTTTTGAAATGTTTTTATTTAAATATTTTTAAAAATTATTAATTAATTCCACAGTTTTATTCCTTTTATTATTAGTATATATATATATGTGTGTGTGTGTGTGTGTGTGTGTGTGTGTGTGTGTATGAGATAAACGGTGTCACAATTTGATTGACACAATCTACACATGCATTGTAACTAAATGTCAATGAGAAGGGGAATTGCACGGGATAGAAAAAAAAAGATAAAATTATAAATTTGGTCCCTCACAATTAGACATTGAGTGACTACTACATGTCATGTTTTTATTGGATGATGACTGTCATGTGTCATGTTTTGATTGGTCAATGAAAACAACAATGTATTTCATCTTCCATGGAGTTGACTTCCAATCAGAACATGACACGTGACAATCATCATCCAATAAAAACGTGACACGTGACAGTCAACAGTCCTTTGTAACAGTGAACGTCCAATTGTGGGGCAGGGGATCAACATTGCGTGATTTGATTAAATACGAGGATAAAATTTGTGAATAATTTTACCGGAAGACAAAAATCCGAAATTAAAGACAAAATGAAGGACAAAAATACAATTTTACCAAAAAAAAAAAACAAAATATGTTTCGCCCTTTTGCAGACTGACTTAAATACAAGAATCATACTAATGATTCGCAGCATTTTTTATTACCCACGGTTTACTGCAACCCTCGAAAATGCACGCAGAACTTCCCGGTGGTTTTTCACCCTTGCACTTTTCAGGGGTTTACTTACTGCTGTTAATAACATAGACACTACCTGCGGTTTTTGTACTCCACGAACAAAAACCCGTTAATGTCAATTTTTTTTTCTAAAAAAAAAAACTACTGTTCGGGATTTTATTGTGTACAAGCTTGTACACATATAAATTAATTAATGACCTAATCCATTAGAAATCTCGTTAATTAACAAAAACCACTAAAATGTCAAAATGTTAAAGCAAATGAAGATCTTAACATGGTAAGTAAAAGAATCACCGAACTTTATAATGGTAGTCGCATGTGAAATGCATATTTTATTATATAACATCTGTACAAAATTTATCTTCTCAACCTAGCTACCAACAAAATTTAAAACGAGAAAAACAAAAAAAATTAGTCAGGATTACATGGGCCATTTTCCCCCTTTGCATTAAAGCACAATGTTCATGCCTATGTAGGTATCACTTTTATTGACTATATACATTAAAGTACCATTGCTAGACATGCACCATTTGTTTCTTCAACCAACACTGAAACAACGAAATTGGAAGGTAAATAGAAACCTTAATTCCAAGAGTGAATAAAATCCAAATTAGGAGATCTTCAAAAATTGGCAACCGATAAATCATATTTTTTTCAAAAAAAATTCCTGAAAGCAATAATTAACAAAACTGAAATACTTCTTTCCCAATTCTCTTTTTTCAAAGTATAAATGTTTCTTTCTTTCTTTTTATTATTACAACTAAAATAAGGGATGATACCCATTTATTACCTGCAAAGGTCAGCATAACCCAATAACAGGACAAGCTTCATCAGTTTTTTTTCAAGCCCGCAATATCAGACATTACGCAAGTCACGCATACAAGACCAAGACGGCATCGAACGGAAATTTATATACTATATAATATAATAGTAGTAGTATTATAATAATAATAAAATAAAATTTATAAACATTTCGAAATAATTATATATTTTACAAGTCTACAAAGTAGAAGTCGAGGCACGTCACGTGAATGACCGTTGACTTACATTTTTAGGCATAGCCATTGAAACTTTGGAAGTCACGATCTTCTCACCAACCAAAGTTTGCCATTTATGTATGATTAATTGCATATCCTTCTCTAAATCACAACACAACCAAAACTTACATTAATTTCTTCACTCACCATGGATTCCACCTCCAGCGAAGTAGCCATCGATCTCTCACCCCTTCTCAAACTCTACAAAGACGGTCACGTCGAGAGACTCATAGGCTGCGACGTCGTTCCGCCGGGTCACGACCCCGCAACAAACGTTGAATCCAAAGACATCGTAATCTCCAAAGACAACGACGTATCGGCCAGAATCTATATTCCCAAACTCACCGATCAGACCCAAAAGCTTCCACTTTTCCTTTACTTCCACGGTGGAGGTTTCTGCATAGAGACACCGTCTTCATCCACTTACCACAAATTCCTCAACTCAATCGTTTCAAAAGCCAACGTAATCGGCGTCTCTGTTCATTACCGAAGAGCCCCAGAGCACCCTGTTCCCATCGCACACGAAGATTCATGGACTTCGTTGAAATGGGTCGCGTCCCATTTCAACGGAAACGGCCCCGAAGAGTGGCTCAACCGCCACGTGGATTTCGGGAAAGTGTTTTTCGGTGGGGACAGTGCCGGAGCGAACATCGCACACCACATGGCCATTCGGGTCGGGTCCCACGGACTTCCTGGTGCAGACCCGATTCAAGGGTAAAACGCCTAAAGTTTTGAGTTTTAGAGCCACTAATAAAAAGTTATTTCTTATTACTCTCGCTCTTGATTATAAAAAAAAAATGACATGATTGATTAAATAATTAAAATTTGTTTATATTTTAAAAAAATAAGAATAATTTATTGTTTATATTCGAGATTAATATTATTTTTTTTTAAAATAAAAAATGTTATATATGCAAACTTTTAACTAAAAGGCTTATGGCACCTCACTCTTTTGTTCAAAGTTATTATTTTTTTCTTCTTATTTTTACTTTAGGTCTGAATTTCTGTTGGAGCGACCCTGTGCGGGTGTGAACTTTAAAGGAATGGTTTTGGTGCATCCTTACTTTTGGGGCGTGGAGCGAGTTGGATCCGAGGCCCGAAAACCCGAGCATGTTGCCCTTGTGGAGAATCTGTGGCGTTTTACATGCCCGACAACGGTTGGATCCGACGATCCGTTGATGAACCCGGAAAAGGATCCGAATCTGGGGAAGCTGGCTTGCGAGAGAGTGATGGTTTTTGTTGCTGAGAATGATTTGCTGAAAGATAGGGGTTGGTATTACAAGGAATTGCTCGAGAAGTGTGGGTGGAACGGTGTTGTGGAGGTTATAGAGGCAAAGGGAGAGGGACACGTGTTTCATTTGTTGAATCCAGATTGTGACAATGCTGTTTCCTTGCTCGATCGAGTTGCTTCCTTTATCAACCATAGTTAAGGATACAGTTATGAGTTTCTATGTGATATGTCTGTTTGCACTTGTTACTTGTTACTTGTTAGTAACATCCTTCCTTTACTTGAGGTTATTTATGAGAATCTGCACTTTCTGTTTGATGTAGCGTATGTCACTCACACTGACTATGTATGTTGAGCAATTCTAGCATCTGCTTGAAAATATGTTCTATTGAAAACGCTATATACATGGAACGAAACACTCCAATTAGACCTTCTTTTTTGGTACAAAGAAGAAATTAGCTTTAACTAATTATACTTAATGACTACGTGCATGTGTAAAAATTGCTCTGGACTGCCAAACTATTTTACTTCAGCAAAAATCAACGAAATGGTGTGTTAGTAATATAAAATTAAAAGAATAAAGCATCAAGAACCATTTTCCTAATCACTGCAAAACTACGTGCATGTTAGTAATATATATATACCTTCCTTTTCTCTGCATCACAGAAACTAACCCAGTTTCTTCACCATGGCAGAAGAAGCCATTGATATGTCACCCCGTCTCAAAATCTAGAAAGACGGTCGCGTGGAGAGACTCAGAGGCTGCGACGTCGTTCCGCCGGGTCACGATCCCGCAACAAACGCCATCTCCAAAGACGTAGTGATTTCCAAAAACGACGACGTATCAGCGAACATCGCACAGCACATGGGTATTCTCGGGCCGGGGCCCACGGGCTTCCGGGTGTGAACGTTGAGGGAATTGTTTTTGGTGCATCCTTACTTTTGGGAAGTGGAGAGAATTGGGTCTGAGGCTTGCTTGCAATTGCGTGTTGGTTTTTGTTGCTGAGAATGATGTGCTGAAGGATATGAAGGACGCGTTCTTCATTTGTTGAAGAATCCAGATTGTGAAAACGCTGTTTCCTTGCTCCATCGAATTGCTTCCTTCATCAACCATGTTGACTCCTATGGGTTACTTCCCAATTATGAGATTAGCTATTAAGATCACTCTAATATTGTCGTTGCTTTTTAATTAATTAAACTTAGTACAATGTGATTGTCAAAAAGTTGCTCAGGATTTCCAGACTTTTTACTTCAGCAAAAATCAATTAAACTGAGTATTAGTGACATTTTTCTTTATAAAAAAAATGTAGGTCTATTAACCATTTTCGTGATCACTGCCAAATTGGTCATTAGGGATAATTTTGTATTGCCTAATGATGATCAGTGAGATTGATTCACCTATCCTCCACTGCAGGGAGGTCTCATTTTTATCCCACGATGCATGCTCTCGGGTTAGAACACCATTAGACATATGAATAATTGAACGATTGGTTGGAGTACCTCAGCCACGTCCACGAGTGAAAAAATGGTATCTCCATTCCTGTTGTTGAAACAAATCCTCACTCTGAAAATAGTATTATTTCTCCTAATCCACATAGACCACAAAATTCACCACCAGATGTATGGCTTTTTTTACCACAATGGGCAATTTTTTTCAGTAATTTTCAAATTATTTCATGAAAGCAAGTAAGCCTTAAGAGATACTATAACTTTTGAGTTAAAAATGGTAATATTTATTACTTATATTTTTTACTTTTTTTAATTGAAGTTGTTAAACTATTTACGACTTCAATGTAATCTTTTTTTCTTACGATTTTAAAGTCGTAAAGTTTTTTTATGTTACGACTTCAAAATAGTAAGTTTTTATTTTTTTAAAATTTTATAAAGTCATAAGTCTTTTTTTTTTTTTACGAGTTTGAAGTTGTTATTTTTTTTATAGTTACAATTTTTAATTTTAGAATTTTTTATTTACTTATATTTTCTTTTTTGTTTTGTTTTTAATTTTTAAAAAAGATTGTAAATATTTTTATTTATTTAATTATTAAATAAACATTTTATTTTTTCATTTTAAAAAATAAAATTCAATAACATTATTAAAAGATTATCTAAATTTTAAATATATTAAATAAAAAATATTAAAGAATATAATATATTTTAAATAAAAAACATTAAAAAATATATAACATATTAAATAAAACCATAAAAAATATGCAGCATATTAAATAAAACTAATAGCAAATAAAATTAAAGATATTTATTTAATAATTAAATAAATATAATTGTTTACAATTTTTCAAAAATTGAAAACAAAACAAAATAAAATAGAAACAAACAAAATAAAAAGGGATGAGTTAAATTATCTGTAATGACATTTATTTACATTTAAAATGATTATTTACACTCATGCTAAATATTTGAAGAGAAAATTTTGTTATTCATAATAAATACATTACTTCTAGACTAGTTATTGAAATGGTCTAGATTGGACCATGTGATACAACATATTAAATAAAATTAATAATAAGTAAAATTTAAAATATTTATTTAATAATTAAATAAACAAAATTATTTACAATTTTTTTAAAAAAAATTGAAAACAAAACAAAAAAAATATAAGCAAATAAAAAATTCAAAAATAAAAAACTTTAAACGTTAAGAAAAACAAAACGAATTCAAAGTTGTAAAAAAAAACTTATAATTTTGAAGTGATAAGTTAAATAAAAAAATTTACAATTTTAAAGTCCTAAAATAAAATAAAAAATAACTTAACAACTTTGAAGTCATAAATAATATTAGCACTTCAGTTAAAAAAAAAAATCATCATAGATATTACGACTTTTAATTTTCAGAAGTCATAACACATGTTATAACTTAATAAATTTTGGAAAATAATTTGAAAAGTAACTAATGAAAAAAAAAACTGCCCCTTAATGAGAAAAAAACCCATATGTATCTCCATTTCTTTGATTAACTCCTTTGTTGTAAGATATAACATGATGTTGCCAGAAATGCATAATAGGTAGTGTTGTCGGCAAAGCAGTTGTGATGTTCAACCAACCATAACAATGATTCCAAACTGCACTCACCATTCTGTAAGTGAAGAGCCCATGGGATAAAGATTCATCATCCTCCTTGCAAAAGGGACATTTACCATCCATCTCCGATGTCAGCAAATTTATCTTCCTCAAATTATCCGCAGTAGGCATTCTGTTTCTGAACACCCTCCAAATAAATATGTTGATCTTTGATGGAACATTGATTCTCCAAATCTCTTGAAAATCGACATCAAAATAGTTGCCAAAAATCTTGCCATGCAAATGCAAATATGTTGCCTTCCCTGAAAATTCCCCATTCATGCTCCCCTTCCACCTCCGCACATCAGATTCTTCTTTTTGTAATATAACCCTCCTAAGTTCACCACCTAACCCTTCGGGTATGTTTGGATTGATGGCAAGGGGTGGAATGGACCTAAAGTCCATTCTTTGGATTATAAAATAAAGAATGGAACATAATGGGAAGTGATAGAGTTCATTCCATTTTATTCCATCAATTTTAAGACTCTTTTCTTATCCCTCAAATCGGGGTACACTTGATGAAAAGGTTTCTCTCATTCTCTATTTAATAATAATTTGTCATTTTATTCCTTTTACCTAAACAGAATATAAATAGAACAAAGATGTGGATGAGTTGTGGCTTTTGTGGCAAAGAAAAGGATGATATGCATAGTTAGGTGGTGATGGGATTCGATGGTCTCGGAAGTGAAAATTACAATTTTGATCATGACTCAAATGATGATCTGACTCTATTAATGACAAATTGATTCTATGTGGTTTTTTGTCTAAGGCTAACACATGGAAGAGGTTTATGGTGAGTGTGGCACAACAAAAATTGTGATTAGACTTCAATTGTGGCACAGTGACTAGTGAATGCGAGGGTTTAAACTTAAAAGGGATAAAGGGTGGATGGCAAATGCTCTTATGAAATTGATGTTGGATAACATTTTCTACAAAGGCCAATCTCGTAGGCTTGAACTGTTATGGATTTTATATTTCTTAGATAAGGGTGATATAGAAACATAAAAGTAATAATTTATTCCATTTCATTTTTTTTCCAAACAATAAAATGATATTTTTAATCCATTTCATTCCAATCTATTCTATTCCATTATGTTTTGGTCCATTCCGCTCCTTCCCTCTCCCATACAGAACACTCTGTTCTCCACTCAAGCCTCCAACCCCACTCATCTCTCTCCCATTCTCCCATATTTCCAATGAATTCATCTTTTTTGAAGGAAATTAAGAAATAATCTTGGGTACTTGCCAAAAATTGTTCCCTACCCAATAAATCCTCCCAAAATTTAATTTTATCTCGTCTGCCCACTTTCCACTCCAACAATTTGAGTACATATTCATCAATCATCATATCGTTGATTAAGTAAATTCCTGAAAGTATTATAAGTAAGTGCTGTACAAATATTTTTCTTCTCCTCCTCTCTGTCCTTTTCCTCCCTCCCAATTCATCCAAAAAGGGATAGACATTTACCATTTTTATTATATGTATTATTCTCGTAACATTATTATTTTTTCTTTTTATTTATTAACTGCAGTATGTCATTCTTCTTTACACACGTTTCTTGCTCTTTCTATCATTCTATGTATCTCATTTTTAATATGCATAAAATGCAGTTCACAAACATTTAACCGACAATTACTTTCCTTTGGCCTTTATAAATAGGTGATAGAGTATTGATTGCGACTATGGGAGTCTTTAGAAGAAGATATGATAAGGTGCTCAAGCTTCAGTGGACACCAACCAACCACTAACAAAACCAAACTTCCCATCATCGAAGAACTTGATTACCCATCCCTTCCTTCCATCATCCCTTCCCCTTAAACCACATAGCCCTCTTCTAATCCCTTCTCACAAACTCAAAAAACCCTTACACTCATTTCCCTTAATGGATTCGAGTACAACAACCTCCACAGACAGTGAAGTAGCCTATGACATCCCACCCATCCTCAAAGTCTACAAAAACGGTCGCATAGAGAGGCTAGAAGGCGTCGAGGTTGCTCCTCCGGGTCTCGATCCTGAAACCAACGTGGAATCGAAAGACATCGTAATCTCCGAAAAAGACGGCTTATCCGCCAGGCTTTACATTCCCAAAACCACTTACGCGCCGCAGCAAAAGCTTCCTCTTTTAGTTTACTTCCATGGCGGCGCCTTCATAATCGAAACACCGTTTTCTCCGAACTACCACAACCTCCTCAACAACATTGTTTCAAAGGCTAATGTGATTGGTGTTTCCGTACACTACAGGAGGGCACCGGAGCACCCGGTTCCCGTCGCCCACGAAGATTCGTGGAGTGCCCTCAAATGGGTCGCTTCTCACGTGGGCGAAAACGGTGTTGAAGAGTGGCTGAAGAACCATGCAGATTTTGAAAAAGTGTTCTTCGCCGGCGACAGCGCCGGCGCCAACATTGCGAGCTATTTGGGCATTCGGGTCGGGTTAGAAGGGTTACCCGGGTTGAAGCTCGAAGGGGTTGTTTTGGTGCATCCTTATTTCTGGGGTACGGAGCCGCTCGAGTGTGAGGTGGAGCAGGCTGAAGGCGCTGCCAAGGTGCACCAGCTGTGGCGGTTTACGTGCCCCACCACAACGGGATCCGACGACCCGATTATCAACCCGGGTCAGGATCCGAATCTGGGCAAGCTGGCCTCTGGGAGAGTGCTTGTTTTTGTGGCGGAGAAGGATTTGCTGAAGGGCAGAGGTTTGTACTATAAGGAGTTGCTTGAGAAGAGTGACTGGTCTGGAGTTGTGGATGTGGTTGAGACTAAGGACGAGGGTCACGTCTTTCATATGTTGGATCCGAACTGTGAAAATGCTAAGGCTTTGCTTAACCAGATTGTTTCATTTATCAAACAGGATTGAACGTTGTTATGTGTGTGCTCTCTGTCTTTTTTATGTGTTTTAATTATCCTTTTTAGTTGTCAATGTAATTGTGTATGCATTCTATCTTGTATCGTATGATCGTATCAATCAAGTTAAAGAAAAGTTGAGTATTTAGTTGATTGGAAGTGTGATTGAGAGTCATGTGTGCATTGTTATCATATGTTTACCTCCACTGTTATTATCATATATACGCTGCCAATTCAAAAGTATAAATTTATATACTGTAATGCTATTTAGTAGTAGCACTTAATACGTGGAAATCCTTACAAAATTAAGTATGAACCAGTAGGATACTAATAAAGGATGATCTAGGTATGTTTAAACTCATTATAATTAAGGATCTAAGTTTTAATTAATTCCTCTTATGTAAGTACGTATCTTCTTGATGAGATATAAGGATTTTGTTGAAGAGTGATCTATCAATTATAACCAATTTAATATAAATTGAAGATTAATAAAGTCATTGATTGAAAATATAATCATTTAAAGCCTTTAAAATAGCAATAACAAATTATAAAAGCAAAAATAATATTAATAAATAAATAATACTTAAATATTTTGTCTATACAAAAATAATAATACAATTATTTGCACCATGCAAATTATAAATAAAAGAAATAAAATATTTATCTGAAAAAGAAAATATCATTATTTTTACAATAAAATTATAAAAACAAAATAAACTATTATCAAAAATAAAAAATAACATTGAATACTATTTTTTTCAAAATGAAATTCCATCAAAGAAAAATGATCACCTGACTTTGAAATAGCAAAAAATTAAGGATATACACATAAGTTCGTCTCCCTCGGTCATTATAGTATTAACTATTGTTAATGTGATATAAGTCTTCTAGGAAGCTTATAATAAGATCTTTGGACTAGCTTATAAATTATAATATTTTAACTAGTTCTAAACATCACATTGATTTCTAACTAATCAATGTGTTGCTGGACATGTTATGTTATATATATATATACTTAAAAAATAGTACAATATTTTTTTTAATTCAATTGTTATTAAAGACTGGTAAATTAAAAGTTGATGGTTTTATTTATATTCTTTAAAATTAATTTTTTAATAAACTTATATGATTTAAAATTATTAATTACTATTTAAATAAATTTTAATAATAGTACCGTAACAACGGATGAAGTAGCGGTGACAATTGACAATTGTCCGGTGAGAAGAGTGATAAAATAAGTAAAATGAATTTTAAATTAACAAAAAACTTCAAATAAATTAATGAGATTAAAACTAAAAAAAATAACTTACAACTTAAAAGCTAGCTTATTTTTATAAGCTAATAAATGTATTTACGAGTTACATCAACTTATAAAAATAAGCTATAAATTTTTAAAATAATATGCCAAATACATTAAATAGTTTGTTTGGTATATTGGCGAATGCTAAGTTCTATATACGGTAACATTTAGAGAGAAAGAAAATTATATATATCACTTATGATAAAAATAAAAAAAATAAAAAATTGTTATTATATTATTTAATATTACGAGATATTTATATTTCTCGACCCATCACACATTTCTCTTTCCCCTTAATATATATAGTGGAAAAAAAAAAGCACTGAGAAAATTGTTAGACGACAATATGATAAGGTGCTCAAGCTTGGGTGCACACCATCCATTGACACTCAAATACCTTAACATCCCAAAAAAGTCAAACCTCCCATTCGTGAATTTGACCAGCAATTCCTTCCTTCTTCCATCTCTTCCCCCTAAAGCACACAACAACCCTCTTCAAATCCCTTCACAGAAGCTTGCAAAACCCTTAAACTCTACACCACCCTCATCGATCATGGCTTCAACTACCACAGAAGACGACAGCGAAGTAACCTACGACCTTTCCCCGGTCCTCAAAGTCTACAAAAGCGGTCGCATAGAGAGGCTTGCTGGCACAGCGGTTCTTCCTGCGGGCCTCGACCCCGAAACCAACGTGGAATCGAAAGACATCGTAATCTCCGAAGAAAACGGAATATACGCGCGGCTTTTCGTTCCCAAAAGAACCACCTTTTCCCCGCCGCCGCAGCAAAAGCTCCCTCTCCTTGTTTACACCCACGGCGGCGCCTTCTGCATCGAAACCCCGTTTTCTCCGAACTACCACAACCTCCTCAACAAGGTTGTTTCCAAGGCTAATGTTGTCGCTGTCTCCGTCCACTACCGGCGGGCACCGGAGCACCCGGTTCCCACCGGCCACGAAGATTCGTGGATTGCACTCAAATGGGTGGCTTCTCACGTGGGTGGAAACGGCGTTGATGAGTGGCTGAACGAACACGTAGATTTTGAGAAAGTGTTCCTCGCCGGTGACAGCGCCGGCGCCAACATTGCGAGCTATTTGGGTATTCGGGTTGGAACAGAAGGGTTGCTTGGTGTGAAGCTTGAAGGGGTTGTTTTGGTGCATCCCTTTTTCTGGGGAGAGGAACCGTTTGGGTGTGAAGCAAACAGGCCTGAACAAGCGAAGAAGATACACGATTTGTGGCGGTTTGCGTGCCCTAGTGAGAGTGGATCCGATGACCCGATTATTAACCCGAGTAAGGATCCGAAGCTGGGGAAGTTAGCTTGTGAAAGATTGCTTCTTTGTGTTGCGGAGAAGGATTTGGTGAGGGACAGGGGTTTGTACTATAAGGAGTTGCTTGAGAAGAATGGGTGGTCTGGTGTTGCGGAAGTGGTGGAGACGAAGGATGAGGACCATGTTTTTCATTTGTTCAAACCGAATTGTGAGAATGCTCAGGTTTTGATCGACCAGATTGTTTCCTTTCTCAAACAGGATTGAACATTATTATGTGTGTATGCTTTATTTTGTTTGTGTTTAAATTGTCCTTTTTAGTTCTCAGTTGTATGATAGTTTATGCATTCTACCTTTTATATATTATATATTGTATCCTATTAAAGAAAAAAATATTTAACTATTTTTTTTTGTCTTGAATTTACCCCTCCAAATGTGAGGATGTTTCTGCAGAAGAATCACTTCTAGTTCCCTGTTGCTGTTAGTCTATTACTGGGTGAGTTTCATGAATACAGGAAGACTAGTAGTATTTAATCAGGAAATTTGATTCATTTGTATGTAACTATGATGAATCAATGACGGAATTATTAAGCCGTGGAGCATAAAAATAAAAGGTAGAAATGAATATAAGAAAAGGCTGAAAGCTTTTGGGAGTAGGCACATGTAGTAAAGCGTGTCTAACTCGAAGTCATATCAGAATTTTTGTTGGCGTTTTGCTAGAACCGTGGAGTGCAATAAACAAGATTGAAGGTAACAGGATAATTATGAGGCTCACTTTAATTACTCTGAAAGAATGGCTAAATAAGTGTACCCAAAAATAAAGGACCCATATATCATTGTATAGTCGTATACATGGATCTTACATTATTGTTCTCACTTCTCATTTGATTCCAATGTCATAGATCGGTCTTTATCGTGGGACAGTAGGAGGAATAGTCATGTAGTTGAGAATGCTTCAACGTTCATTTTCATGTGTCTGTCCTTAGTTTACTCCCCAACAAGTTAAAAATCTCCTCGCTAACCTTGCGTGTTGTATTTGCTAAAGTAAATAGAAAAAA
The DNA here is from genome assembly GCF_004193775.1 of Glycine soja. Taxonomy (NCBI): domain Eukaryota; kingdom Viridiplantae; phylum Streptophyta; class Magnoliopsida; order Fabales; family Fabaceae; genus Glycine; species Glycine soja. Next base: position 13,862,899 of record NC_041003.1, on the reverse strand, counting down.
TGGAGAGTAAGAGAGAAAAGTTATTCATATATATCAATACTCAATCAGTTTCAGATGGGAAAACAAGACAATGACATGCTAGTGTGGAATTCGTTTAAAATTAGGAGAGGATTACTACATAGTCTCTGTCGTAATCATCACTCAGTTTAGATACGTTTCGAACTCAAAATACCTCAACTATAACAAAGTAAATTTGGAGAAATTATGAACCATTTTCTCCCATTTGGGCCATACGGTGATTGGTTTAGCGGTTGCGGGTCTTGGGCCTTATAAATATGAACCGAGACAAACCTTATGGCTTGATACAAATTTCTGAGTTAAGAATTTTCAAAATACCTTTTTTATATATTTAAATTGAACTGATTCTACAAACATGCGTTGAGCCATTTATTCTTCTAGTTAAGATACATTTATAACTAGCTCAAAGCTTAAATTTTCATTTGCTCATAATAGCACAAAGTGACATAACTAATCAAATTTGAAATTAATGAAAATTTGAAAACTATACTTTAACATATATATATCGGGGATGGCTTAATTTTTTTTTTTTTTATCGGGGATCAATGATGTCATCAAAATAAAGTTTTATTGGTATTTAGAATGGTTCCTAAATATTTATGATACATTTTCTTCATCTCTAAACACATAACACTAAAAATAGAATAAGTGATCACATAGAACTTAAGAAAACTACACCAGTTTTCAAAAAATAAATGAAAAACTAAAAAGAAAAAAAAATGTAAAACCTGATATATTTTCTACTTTTAAAAACTAAATTAAATAACGGTTTTAAAAAATATTTTTAAATAAAAAATTATTTTAATAGTGATTAGTCCACTTTTTATTTGTAGTTAGGACAAATATGAATAACACATTATAAATTTCCCTCCTCAGATGAGGTCATAACAGGTCGGACTTTTTCCACATAATTATTTGAGCCGTTTTTTTATATAAAATTGGAGCCATTTAATTACAAACTTACAACGATATTTCATATTATTCTGATTTGAAATAACTAAAAAGTTATATAATTGTATTATTTTGTCTTACATTTGACATGGACAAGATGATAATAAGATAAGGTGTTTAAAACTATAAGTATTATTCAGACTCCTCCTTACTTCGTGAGGCTATGGGTCTGCCGCCGCTGACTCGTAAGCAAGCATTTATAATTGTAACAGTTATTTTTTTAGCATGAATATGTTAACAACCCGCACCTCCATGTTTTTCTGATAATATTTAGTTATAGTTTGTTAACACATTCATATTATAAAAATAAGAGTGTACATTTGCACATCTCACAACTATTCATTAATGTTCACATTCTTATTTTTTTAATATAAGTATATTAACAAAATATAAGTATATTAACAAACTTTAAACCTTATGTATTTTAAGATATTTTTTAATTATAATTTAATACAAAGATGTTAAATGGATATATAACATGTTAACAAAATTCATATATATATATATATATATATATATATATATATATATATATATATATATATTCCTTTTTCCTTTTCTTTGAGATCCTTTTCTACACAATCAAAGTCACCCATAATACACTACTTCTCTACATTAATTACTTGCATCCTTTGTCATTTTCAACTCCTCCCACAATTTTCTTTTATGGTTCATGTCACAAGGACAATAGAGATTTAACGAAGTGGAGCTAGGAGAAAACAAATTGATTTTCACTACAAAAAAAATGTCGCCTAGCCGAAAGGCACGGGAGGCCCATCCCCAACGTGTCAGATTGTGTCCTAAAGGATTGGGCAATATTGTCTTTCCAACGAGGTGGGGGCTTTGTAGTTTCAAATTAAACGAATAACGATTCCAAAGTTTTAATTTGTTTTTGACAGTTAAATGGTTAAGAATGCAGAACGCAAAAATAAAAAAAATAAAAAATGTATACTTTAGTTTAATTCATGAATGGGGCAGTTTCAAATTTGAGAATATGTTGTGTTGTTACCATATACGTGAATGTGAACTCATATAAAATACTACTAGCAGAACCCTATGCACTGAATAAGGAGAAAATTTATAAACAGCGATGACTGATGAGTAGCTGTGTGCACCAGTAACTTATCAGTGTAGTAAGCCAATGCTGCATCACCATCAGTAACTGCATGGAACCATCAGAGTCATCGTAGCCATGTACGAACACTTCCGAGTGACATGTAATATTTATATGAATCAGGTAACAGGTGATGCCATAAATATACGGAACAACACATAAGGGTAGTAGATCAAATTTGAATAACATATGTGTTTAATATTGAATCACTGTACTATTAATCTTCTTTTTTTTTTCACTCCACCCTTCAAATTAACTTCTTTTTCTGATGCATGGCAGAAGTAGTTTATATATATATATATATATATATATATATATATATATATATATATAAATTCTTATTTATATAATTTTTAAGGTAATTATTATAACATTTAACAAATTAACCATACAAGAAAAATTTATGGTTTCTTTTACACTGTGCATGTATATACTATTTACACTATGGATGTGTACACAAAATTTTATGATAATGACGGTGATAGACATATAAACTCTAGCTAGGATAATTCTATAATCTCAGCTATATTTTTTTTTCAAATGTTTCCTATTGTACCTGTATCTCAAACACATGAGGCACAATATCTACAGCTATCTTTTCCCAATTTAGAAACAAAACACAACTAATAATTTGGGTACATCATACGGTAGAATAACAATTCCCCTTTGATTAATTACTTACAACAAAAGACAAAAGGCGGAGGAATCCAACACTTGAAAATTACTTCCTTTGCTATTAATAATAGGGTACACGATAGTGAGTTAAAATACTATAATATAATGAAACATATCAATCCCTCTCCAAATAAAATCCTGTAACAGTCCTTGAATTGGAGAAAGATAAATTTTCACTAACTTAGAAAAGGGGCAGAAGATTAAGAAATACTAGACTGAAGTAAATAATGACAATGATCGAAAAGTGAATCAAAAGCTTGCTATTCTGTCGTCCTTTTGAATGTTTTGATACATGTAAATATGCAATGTGGGAACCTCCAATATAGAGCTTGTTACTGTGAGGACATGCATGAGGATTGTGGAATCATCGTTTGTCTTTTTCTTTAACACTTTTTTTTGGCTCTTTTGTCCTCAACACTGGAAGTAGTAATGCCAGCCAGCCACCAACGTGGTTTGCGTGTTTGCCCATTTTTTGTTCATTGGCCCCTTTAATTTACCTTCAACTACTTTAGGAGATGGATATTCATTCATGCAATGCAAGTACAAAAGCACAAAGCCCCAACACTCCTCATTAGTCTTCAAATCCTCTATAGTACCACCTTTTTTTCTTTTTGTGAAAAATTTAGGTGAGTTAGATATCTAAGCTTACTAAAATCATGACGAACATTTATAAAAATACTTACAAATCTTCACTAATAAGATCCTCACATTGCAACAGAATTCAAATCATTTTTCTTATGGGATATAAATCTTATCCTTATCGACCTTTGTTGACTATACCACCTCAATTTTGAAACATCATTGGCCTTGATATTTGCATTGCAATATTGTTCTTTAGGCTTGGGTTGTCCATGGACATAATGATATATAACTACACAAATTGAATCCAAATTGATATCCTCTCCTGGTATATAGCATGATAGTCTCCGTGCAAAAAACAAACCAAATGATGGTACGGTGTAATAAATAGCAGTTAACGCTTATGATGTGTTAGATCAAAGTCCTTCATTTCATTAGACACTGCAATATATAAGCCAAATGAATATGATACCCATTCACATCACTGTTACTATCCACCCCTTTCATTGGAAGCAGTGTCCATCTATTGTTCCCACTATCTGTAACATACTGCATATCTACTTTCTGTAAACAATAAGCTTACAATTTAATCATTAGCAGGGTACTTTCTCTGCTTCTTTTCCTTTCTTTCCTTTTTCCTATCTGTCTCTGTATTGTTTGGATTAAAGCACAGATAGTTTTTTTTTTTCCTTAGCAATAGTGCTTCGGGCACAATTTTAGGCTTTCAGCTTTACATTACTTCACTGTTGGCTGCAAAACTAGAGTCTGCATATTTAAAATAATGTAATTTATAATAAAAACAATATAAATATAAAATGTTGTGCAAGTAGTAATTTCCTGAATGTTTGCACAGAACATTTGTTTCTCTGAAAATATATAATTTGAATGTGTTAATTTGTATAGACCTCGGTTGAGACCATAGACAACAAATGATAGTTATGAACTATTTAATAATTTCTTCCATACAAGATTAAGAAATGCAATCAACATAGTGTGAATTTATAATGAAACCATATTTCGCCTACCAATAATAGAAAATTCGGAATAAAATTCAAATCATAACTAGTTTAAGTGAGAAACTCATCCAATGCATCATCAATTCTTATTTGCAAAATCAAACAAGTAATACGACAAAAAAAAAAAGATCTACAATGAAAAAAGTATTGTAAAAACTTAAAAGGAGAATATAGTATTATTTATGTAGAGAAGTAGTATAATTAGTTTTGATGAGTGTTACCTTACTAATTCATAAACTTTATTGCATGCATATCATCATGTACATAATTTACCTTCCACCAAAAGTAACGGAAGCAAAGGTACTTACGTTACCTACCCTTATTTACCACCATGAATTTTTCCGTTTGAGTCCATCTACTTTCTGCCAGTAATAAAGCTGTTCCAAAATATAAGCTGCCACACTTCTTGAGATTAAAGCTGATTGAAAGCTTTCTCAGGGAAACCTAAAACTTATCCAAATTTTCTTCCACTTTAAACTACATGCAATTAATAAGGAGGCGTGACTAACTTACCTGCACAAGTTGGAATGAGTGATATATCTTGATCAAGTACTCAGCAACGGTCTTTTCCAATTTCTAATAATAGAGTCACAGCCAGTGGTCCATTCCAATGTTGTGATGTACATGGGCATAAAACAGTAGTGCTCAATTTAATATACAAGATTTGAATCTGAACCTAGAATCCCAAGTGTTGATGTAGTCCCCACTAACAATTTAATCTTTAATATTCAGATAAAAGCTAATAGTCGGAGCCATGCATGGTCCTATAATTTTTGCTCAGTGTGTGCAAAAATGGCAGTCCAAATGGGAGGGGGAAAGAAGAGAAAGAAAGCTTGAAAGTGGAATGCCAACGCAGAGAAGCCTATGAGGGGATTAGCTACAAAAAATACAAGGTCAAAATAAAATGAATTAAATCTCACATGCGGTTTATGTATTGAAGATAGAAATAGTTCACGATAATTATGGAAATTTAAAAACGTGCATTCAACTAGAGAAACCTTATTTTTTCGATTTCATCCTAAATCCAAATCTTAATCAACTTAAAATTTTAAACCACAAAATCACAAATTTAGAAATTAAAATTATTAACTTAAAATCAACAAATTTCTTAACCGATTAATTTCAAATTCAAATCCTCATTAGTCCAAACCAATTTATGCACTTGAAAACATAAGAGTCAGAAAAACAACAGCAACCAAACCAAACAAAAGAAAAGAAAAAAATGGAACATCTTCAATCAATGGATGGTTGTTGTCGGTTACCCAGGTAGGAGTGGAGTTGAAGAAGCCTTATCATGAGTCATAGAGAGGGGGAAGAACCACTAAGTTTCCGTGATTTCCTTGATCATTTTCATGAGAGACAGTTGAAGAAGACTTGACTATTAATACATTTATATATTTATGGGATAAATTGATCATTTTCATGGTTCATAAATGAAATTGCCAGTGACAAAATCCAAGGAATAAAGTAAACATTTATATTTTTAAAGTATTTCATTTTTTAGATTTATCAATGAAAACATATTTTTGGTGATTTGGTCTTGAATTTTTGTTTTGTATTGATTGATATATTCTGAATATTTTTCATTAAGTTAGCATTAATTCCTTTTAAGTATGAGATATGAGTTGTTATAAATTTTGATATTTATCTTTTAAGTCTTACGGATTAAAAAATAATTAACACCTTTGAGTTACTCAAGTCTATCTAAGAAGTTTATATCTTTTAGAAAATAATTTTTTTATATTTATTTTTTAAGAGAAGACACTGTGCACGCTATCTTTCTTTCATGCGCGTCTGTCCTTCATCCTAAATAGTCATGTTGATAAAATAAATTAATTCATTTAAAGGGTTCACTTCTAACAAATACTCTATCATATTTGTTTCAAAAAAGTGAGTGATGTTATCTTAATTTCTTTTGTGTGACATCCTTCGTGCTAAAATAGCACTATCGTGTTATCAGAAAGAAAAAAAATAGCACTTTCCATAAAATAAATTAACCAAGAATATCAAGAAGTTTCTGTATTTCAATTTTTTTTTGTCAATTATTATATTCATATGCATTGTACATCCCCAAAATGAATTTCTTCGAGGTCACCTGCTAAAGAGATAGATGGCATATACTGTTGATGATCCTACATACGTGACATATGCCTAATACAACAACTGACATGTAAATATCTAGTTGCCGGGGAGAGATGGAAACAGAATTAGGTATGGAGGAAAAAAAAAACTGACATGTAGCACACATTAATCGGAATCGAATTAAATCAATAAATTAATTGCTTATTTAAATTAACTTAAATTTAGTTATAAATATAGTTGCTTATTTTTATTAACTTCATCGGGCTTTTTTCTTTCACCTTCCATCTTGATTTTAATCGCGATTCTATGATTAATTAATTGAATATCAATAGTTGTTAAAAACGCACATATACTTCAATTTCCACATCAAATATTGGATAAATGCATATATAAGTTACTGAAAATAGCTTCGAAACAGTGACAGATCACACTCATTCATATATGATATATGTGTAACCAAAACATATGCCAAGTGCCAAAAGAGAACTTTTAAGAATATATATATATATATATATATATATATATATATATATATATATATATATATATATAGTGAAGAATTCAGATTAAATTTTATCTGAGTTTAGTTGATAAAAGAAAAATGGTTTAAATATGTTTTTTTATTTATGAAAAATAGGTCATTTTTAATTTACTACTACAAGTTCACTTTTGGTCAATTACGTATCTCTGAAAAAAATTATGTTTCAACGTAATATTTATCATTAGTCTAATTTTGTTAAGTGATGTGATAAAGTGATAGACACACTGTCACGTCATCAGACTTAATTACTAATGTGTATCCAAGGCTTAATTACTAATACGTATCCAAAATTTTTTCGTCATTAACGCCTAATCACTCTCTCTTTCCCCTCTTCTTCTTCTTCCTTGTGTGTTGCAGTTGTAGTAATTACCCAAATCAATATTCATACTCACTTCTCCTTCTTCCTAGGCCTTACCCATGGATTCTCTTCCCAAATTGCGCCACCCTTCTCCATTTCCCACTCCCATATCCCCTTCCCTCTTTATCGCCACCCCATTTTCCTTCGTTGTCATTTAGGTTATCCTTCATTAGAACTTCTTCCTCCTCCTCACAAAACAACCTCGCATTTTGTACCCCAAGAAAGACACCTCCTTTCTCTCCTCAAAACCACCTGCATCGTCATCGCCGATATTGCCTTCTTCTTCATGCGCTTCCACCACACGCTCGCCATCATCGTTGCCTAGCTCACTTCCTCGTCGTGGAAACTGACACCTCCTTCACCAAGGAGGAAGCCGGGAGGATTCTCAAAGAGTGTCTCAGCACCAACCCGTGTGATACTGACGCGCTCCACACACTCATGGAGGTCAAAATCAAACCACGTAAGATGGACGAAGTGTTCGGGGTTTTGGACCGTCTGATTGAGCTCGAACCGGAGAAGTAAGAGTGGTCCACAACTCTTGTACCAATCCTGGCAATAAGCTTGTTCATGGAGAAACAGAAGAAGGAGAATTAATTTTTTTTAAATAATGCAATACTGATGTATTAGTGATTAGACTTGATGACGTGACACTTCATCTACTACATCGTCATTTAACAAGATGAAATTAACGATATGTATTATTTGAAACATAAAAAGTTTTCAAGTATGTAATTGACCAAAAATGAATTTGAGGTAATAATCTAAAAATGACTTATTTTTCAAATATGAAAAATATATTTAACTAAAGAGAATATACGAACATTATAAATAAAACGCAACAATACACTTTACACATGAAATCTACACAAGTATATTGACATTGAAATAAACTATCTATCCTCAATCAAGCATAACGATCAAAATATTTTTTATATCGACTTTATTTTCACTTTTACCATATTTTTTCGTTTTCTTTCTACCAAATCATCAAGTTTATGCTTAATTAAGCTATATTTGGAATTTTTCAGTTTTAAAATTGAAATACTTCACGTGAAACAAACTATTAATAAAGAGAAAAATAATTATGCACTCATGATGTAAAAGATTAGACACTATCATTCAATTACAATCAATTATATATAATAAGATTATTGATTTTTATGATAATTATCTTAAAATTTATATTAATAATAATTTATAATTAGATAACGACAAAATCGTGTAAGCTACTAAGCAGTCTAGGCATTGGCCTTAGGCCTCGTAATTTTATCAATTATTAGTCTACACTTGATATAACTCATAATAGCTATTGTTCTTGACATTAATTATTATTAGCCTTAGTGTTGTGATTATTTTAATGCTGAAATAAATTAAGAAAATCAAAAGTTATTTTAATATACCTATAATATTACAAAGAAAATCAAAAGTTATTTTAATGTACCTACATTATTGCAATCAATCGAATACAATTAATTTATCTGTTTAAGTAAAATCATTATGCAATCAAAAGCTATTTTATTTTAATGTGCCTGTAAAATCAAAAACTTCTTTTTTTTCATTTTTCTTATTTTTTATTTACTTTGAAAAGTTATTTTATTTGAATACTTATTATTGCCTTTTATTTTATATATTATATTTTGTAGTAATAAAAAATGTCAACTAAAAAATTATGAATTTGGTCTTAAAAAATAAAGATTTTTTTTAAATATTGATCCAGTCTTAATTTTTACTATTTGTAAAAAAATACAAAAATCAGTTCAATTAATGAAAAAATATAAATCAATTACATCTAAAAAAATTGAATATACTAATATTCCTAGAAAGTTGCAAAATTATACTATTAATATAAAAAACAATAATTTATATTATGTCTCTATAAAAAATTTACCTAAAATCCTAAATTTTCTAGACACAATTCTAAATAATGGTGTAAAATTATTTTACACATCATCATTAAACTCATTTATAAATACTATCAACGTATAATTTATTAGTCATGAAACATATATATATATATATATATATATATATATATATATATATATATATATATATATATATATATATATATATATATATATATATATACATGATTCATAAACTAAATAATTCTAAAACAAATTTATTCGTAAATATTAGAATTCATTTATAATCTGGATAAGTTACTCGATTTTAAAGCTTAAAGATTCCAAACGTTAGGGGTAAATTAAGTCTCCATAAAAACTATTCTGAAACGGAATTATAATTCGCTTTTATCACATGACAGTTGAAATTCAATAAAATTCACCCTAAACTTTATTTATAACTTAGCTTATTGTAATTTTAATTGTGTATTAATTATCACATTATTTATCTTTTAATGATTCTCGTAAGATTTTATGATATTTATCTTTTTATCATTTGATGATATATACAATGTGTTGTAAAAAGAATTTATTAAAAAATATTTTCATTGATAAAGTTTTAAATATATATTCAGTACGTCTTCTTTATTTTTTATTGATAAATGGTTTTCATAAAATTTTAGATTTTAACCTTATTGCCGTATACCAAGGAAAAAAAATTCTAAATAAAAAAAATGAATAACACCTATATCATTACATATATAAGAAAACACCTATATCACATTTCGTTATGTGTTTATTTTATATTAGCAAATCCATTTTAACTCAGCCAATAAGCGTTGTTGGATCTTATTTTAATCATCCAGTTAAAAACCTTTTTGAATTCATTGTACTTATACTCTGCATGGTGAAAGTAAGATCTAGTTTAAATAGGTATCTCCATAAATATTTTTGGAAAAGAAAATAAGAAAAAAAATCTTATAAATTAAAATTAGGTTATAGGAGAATGTTTAAATTAAATAGATCCAAAAAGAAAAAAAAACTGATTTTAACCTAGGATAGAGTTAATGGAAGAATTCTATTTTATTTTTTTATAAATATATATGAAAAAGTTCGTCAAAGATTCCAAATAGAACCTACATAATTTGTTTATATAAAAAGCAAAAAGAACTTTATCTTTTTTAATAAAAAAAAATAATGGGGGAGAAAAAGCTCAAACAAAAATTGACCCTTGTAAAGGTATAGTGCATACATAGAAGGAAGCGTCTCACATGGGATGTTGCAAATCGGCATAGGAACAGCTAACAGCTTCGCATTTTCATCGTGTCGATATTTGCCCTAGCTTGGCCCCACCGGTGACGGAAAAAAAAACCTTTAATTCTATAATTTCAATATGTGAGTGATTGATTTATTTGTAAAAAATAATTCAACGAGCAAACTTATTTGTAAAAAAAAGAAAAGAAGGTATTTTTATTTACTGATTTCAAATTATTCTGTAATTTTGGTCATAAAAATCTAAAACTGAACATAAGTTTATTATTATTTAGAAGAGAGAAGAAGAGGCTAAAAGGGAGAGTAGCAGTAGCAATGATCGTAACGATGTCGTTTAGCGGGTACTGTAGCTGGAGAAAGACAAGAGGGACCATCCACGAATCGATTCACTGCGCTCAGTAAATATTCCTCTGCGATCACTCTCTTTTTAAGCTCCCTCCACCTCTCTCCCTAAGCCTAGCCCATCTCAAAATAGAAACACAACACAACACAACACAGAGAATGGGTGAGTGTAAACGCTGCTCTCTCACAATTGCCGCCATAGAACAACCTTCTTCAAGCCAACATTCCATTTCCAAGAAAAGAAAAACCACCGCTTCCTTCCAGTTACGCTCTTCCGATACGCAGTTTCCCGACACTATCGTCTCGCCGGAAGCTTCCGTCAGTTCTACCGGCACGGTTGTTTCCGGCGATTTTTGCTCCGATCGCTCTTGCTGCAGCTCCAGCCACTTTAAGGACCTCCACTCCGTGCCGTCAGATCTGCAGGTTCGCTCCTCGAAATTCTGAATTATTATTATGAATTGTTAATTTACTTTCGTAATTTTCCGAGTTATAACCTGTCCAAATTTTCCTGTGTTTAATTTCTTTATATCTATTTATTTATTGATATTCCTCGCCGATTAATGCAGACCAAGGGTTTCCAAACGGTAGAGGACTCAACCAACCGCTACTTCAAGCCGTTCAGGTTTTTATTCTACTTATTTTTTGTTCGAGTTCTTTCTCATGTACGCGCACACGATCAATCTTCTAACGAAACGTTGCCACCGAAACACTGCGTATACATACATTTATTTTATTTTATTTTATTTATTTATTTGCTTCGGTTTTGGTTGTTCAGTTTGTTGAGTGAGTTTTCTGGAGACTCGGAGGAATCGGCGAAGTCTTCCGCGGCAGTGCGGAAATTGAAGACGCCACCACAAGCAGAGATCGAAGAGTTTTTCGCGATGGCGGAAAAGTACGAGCGAAAACGGTTCACAGAGAAGTAAGTAGTGTAGTGTATATAGTTGATGGCAACATTAAGCTAAGAGTGTTTTATTTTAATTTTTTATTTCGCGCGACACAGAATAAGGAATGTGAGCCAGCTCACACTCAAGCGGTGCCAGAAATCGAACCCTAACTGACTAACAACTTTCCCTTGCGTGCAGGTACAACTTTGATATTGTTAGAGATTTGCCGTTGGAGGGTCGCTACCAGTGGGTTCGTTTACATTGAATGCCTTCAATGAAAGAGAGAGAGAGAGAGAGAGAGTTTGCATTTTTTAGTTTTAGAGAGAGAAATGGAGGTTGATGAGTTTGTAGTGTTTAGTCATTTGAGTACACTGGTAAGGAAGCTAACCTGACACGAGGTAAAACGAAAACGAGCGTGCAACTTTTTCTGGTTGCTTTGAAAAAGACGGTGGTGGTGGTGGGTTGGTTTACGTATAGCTAACTGTTTTCTCTTTCTCTTTATGTTGGATACAACAAGCTAGCTTTTTCTGCAATCTCTGCACTCTGATAGAAGTAGTAGAACCTTCTTTGTGAGGTGATGAAGAAAAACAAAAAACAAAATTGGGTTTTGTGGGAAATATACAAAGAACACAAGAATTTCCGCTATGAATATTGGTGATCTAAAATATGTTAATGTAATTGAGAGTTTGAGACCGTCTCCTTCAGTGTTTCCAGAACAATAAGGGGGTTCAGCTAATTCATGCGGCTGTTTTTTTTTAAAAAATAATTATTCATTATCAGAAGAATTCATGGATAGAAGAATATTAATTGTTATTTGGTTACTAATTTTCTATGAAAAGTGTCTTTTCTTCGACCTTCCCCTCTTGCCTGCATGTTTCCTTTTCAGCTTTCCGTAGCTTCATTCAATTACCTTTTTTTATGTCTGGCATTCTTTTTTCCTTTAGGCCATTTGGAATATCCTCTCCATCCCAAGCTATGATTCCCCTATTTGGTGTGGGGACCACGTGTGGGTACTTAACAAATCTGCATAAACTAATTAATTAAAGTCTTCTTCATTTCATACGCGGGTTGATGATTAAAGAAGGTATACACTATATATGATTAGCATTACCAACATGCACAAAATTAACAACCACATACAATGACAACCGAACCTACAACCTACACCATTTAATATAGAAAAAAAAATAAAAAGGAGTAATGGCTCTACAAACCCATGGACCTACCCTACATGCCTATATTTATGGATTTGCTCGGTTAATAATGGAAACCATGTTCTCCTTCTCATTGTTTTCTTATAATCACTTTTTTAAAATGAATATAAGAGAATCTGGTCCATTTTGCAAGTGTTATTGTCTTTTTGGGGTAGATCCTTCAATTATTGAAGTTGCTAAATATGTTTTTCATCATTTAAAGAAGATCAAAAGTGCCGAGGAGCCATTGCATGGCTTTAAATTGAAAGTGAACGCTTAACGGTTCACATGATCACAATCGTCGTCATAGTGTATCAATGAAGCAAACTGGCAATTGCTACTGGCTGCATATACTATACATATCTCCTAGCTTAATTGAGCAAATAGGCAAAAAGGAAAGTAGCTTTTAATCTCAATTTTGTATGTTTCCTTTTCTCTTTGGCATCTGGCTTAACGGTTGTTCAGTAAAGGATACATGGACGTGACATAATATTCGTTATGAATCACAGAGAAGCAAGAATTAATATGAGAAAGCCTTCGTGAGTCATGACACTGACAGAGTGAATTGTCAAAAAAAAAAAAAATGTTACATGAAAATCTATTGGACTATTAATTTAATACCCAGATAAAAGGAAGAACAAATATAAACATAATAATATTTATGATATGATAAAAAAATTAAAGAAATATTTAAAATAATAAATGTTTGTGTAATGTGATTTTTATCAAATACCAAAAGGCATGGGGTCCATTGCTCCCTCCCATGTACAATGTCATCATTACACACGTGTCCAAAATGGCACTACCATCACCATTATCCATGTTATCATGGATCCAAATGTGCACTTTCCAGCCTTCGAGTGTCCATCTTCCTTTTTTCAAATATGATGGAACCAAAAAACGATATAAGATAAATGATGAAGGTAGAAGACTTGCACGTGGTGTGGTGCATTAATATCGCCAGGTTTAATTTGCTTCGGATCTGGTGCCGTTTTAAAAATAGAGAATGAACACCACGCAAGAGAGATATGCAGGATTTTTAACGTGCAATGTTAAATTACGAGAGAGAAAAAAAAATTGTAACAAAATTTATTATCATTTGTCCGGTCAGGTATGTTTATTTTTTCCTCTTATATACTAGTCCATATATTTAATTTAATCATTATTTTTTTTAGTATTTTACATGTATAAATTGTTTTTTTAAAGAGTATGTCGTGAAGTTTTAAATAACAAAGATGCATAGTCCAAATCACATAACGTTGAAAGCATTTTATTTTTATTTTTATTTTTATAATTTTATACTTTAACACTATAAGTGTCAAAATTAAATGTGTAATTATGTAAATAGCAAAATGCTTACGGGATGTTAACTAATTCAAACTTTATTTATCTTCCTTTTATAGTGTTTTTTATAATATGGCATTGCTATTTTGTTAAATATATTCAGAAGATTATAAACGTTGTCGAGAATAGTAAGGCAATCTGAAGGATAAGAAAGAAAATGCAAGGTACATCGGATCTTAGCAGCGCAGATGGTGGGAGTGGAATGTTGCTTATTTAATGAAAGGTAGACAAATACTATTGGTGTCTGATTTTCATGTAATTAGTCGTAATTTTTTAAAACGATTTGATTAATTAGGTTTTAATTGCATTTTTTGTTCTCTTACGTACAATTATCATTTTACAAATTTGGCCCTTTTATTAATTAATTTCCTACTATTTTAATTGTATAATTTAGTTTATTTATTAATTAAATATATAATATTTAACACAAATATTGACATAGTAGTGTAGTAAAATGTTATGTTAGTTTGAACAGAATCATGCCTAGAAATTTCGAAGCCTTTGACAAAATTTATATTCAAAGTTAAATTTAATATAACTTGTCAATTCTTATGTTATTTTTTTATCGATTACAAAATTTATTGATAAAAAATTTTATAATTATTTTTTTTTAACATTTCAGTGTTAATATATGACATGGAAAATTCGTTCATTTAGTATATTCTTTAACATAGGATTATATATAGAGAGAGAGCACATCAAAAGAAATTTGAAAAAAATAGATGATATATCTTTAAGAAATTAGAGACCATACAATTTCTTTTCTTTTCTTTTTTTAAAAAAAGAAAGAAAAAATGGATAAAATATACAAAATACAAAGGATGAAAACAAGAGAACTATCAATGTTATATATACCAGCAAAAATACAAATGTTATCGTGCTTGTGTGTTTACATTTTTATTATATTATTATTATTTAAAAAATTTGATATATATTTACCACTTTAATAGATTAATGATGAATTTCATGAGGATTGAGTTCTTTTGCATGGTGTGTTACTTTTTTACCATTTTAGTGGGTTATGTAATTACAAAATTTAAAAATTAGTGTGTTACTTCCTTGGTTACTTTTTATCTTGAGAGGAAGTTTAATTAAGTGATATATATTTTTTATGGTAAATAATCACTTTTGTCTCTAAATGTGTAAGTCGTTAATAAATGTATTTTTGAAAGATGAAAATACAAACTTTAGTCCTTGAAAGTTTAAGAAGTGCGATAAATATATCCGGTCGTTAACTTTCGTTCGTCACCATTAATAAAATAACTTATGTTAAACAGAGAAACGAATTTGTCATTGAAATAATTGTCAACATAGTCATCTCTAATTGCCAGCATAGAGACATATTTGTCTTATAATATTTTTTTTTTTACTTTTCGTCCTCCCACTCCACGGACAAATGCAAAATTTAATTCTTGAAAGTGTAAAAAGTGTAACAAATATATTCGAACATTAATAATAGACTCTGACTAATTATTATAATTTTGAAAATTTTATAATAATTGCAACAAAATTTTGGGAGAGTTATATCACACCAATAAGTGTCTGTTTCCGTTATATAATTTTTAAACTTCATTAACGATTAAGACATGCATAAAATATTACTAATAGAAGTGAATTTTTGTTGCTTTGGCGAATTCTTCTTACTTTTTTCAACTACAAAAAAAAAATTAATCATTTGATTGTTAACTCTTGAATAAATGTTATCAATATAAAAAAAAAAGAAATTTTAGTCTAAAACGATAAGAAAATCATTGTTTCTGTTTAATTAAATATTATTTATTTAATTTTTTTTATAAATATTTCATAATAAAATATGAATGTTTATTAATATATGCGATGATATCAAATTATAATAAAAATTTGTTGATTTTTAAATTATTTTTTAAATCATGTACAATTATTTAAATCATAACCTTAAAAAAAATCATTCCAAAGGAGGTGAGTGTTTTTTACAAATTAAAAGCGTCATTGTAATTGCAATTTTTCCTAAAAATTATTCATGGATCTAATTTAACTATAATGCTTTACAATAAGTATTTTTTTTTTACTTGAACCTTTTCATCAAACATGAGAATGTAAAAAATTATTTATAGGTTATAATATGAGTATTCTTTTTTCTTTTAGACTCAATTTAATTTACGAGTTTGTTAAAAAAAATTGTCACAATCATTATAAATTTTTTCAAATTATAATGATTAATCACAACCTACTCTGAACGTTTGGATATATTTGTTGTATTTTTTACACTTTTGGAGACTAAACATCTTTGAATGACGCATTTATTAGCGGAGTGAGAAGACGAAAAGTAAAAAAAATAGTATATGACAAATATGCCCCTATGGTGGAAATTAGAAATGACCACGTTGATAATCGTTAAACAAAAGTTAACAGCCGAATATATTTGTTCCACTTTTTAGACTTTCAGGAATTAAATTTTGTATTTTCATCTTTCAGGAATGCATTTGTCGGTGAATTACACATTTAAGGACAAAAGTGATTATTTATCTTATTTTTTATATTAATAGCAGAGACATTGGTGCTCTCGTTATATATATGCTATTAATATAATTATAATATAAAGTAGTTTGAAAATGCATTCTAGAGTAAGTAAATAAATAAAAGCATATGAAGAAGATAATTAAAAAGTTTATAAAATATAAGAGGTTTTTTATTTATCTTGTATCTTTTAATTTTTCTTTTTAGATTAAAGAGTTTTTTGTCAACACAACACCATACATCTTTTTACCATCATGGAATATTAGAAAATTATATATTTTTATGACTTCTTTTGCCTAAAGACATAAAAATGAAAATAAAATTTTAAAAAAAACTTATAACATGTAAATGAGATAAAGAAAAAATCATTTAATATAAAATGATTGACATTATATAGGAAATTATTGATCAATTTGTTCAAAGAATTTGACTGAAATGAAAAACACGAAAACAATTAATTGATAACGATTTTTTTTTCTAAATAAGAAAAAAAGGAGAAGAAGATCAAGAAAAAAACTTTAAATGCTTTGATGCAAGATAATAACATAATACTACCCGCATTATAACCATATTTTTCCTCTGTTGTATGTTAATTTCATCCTTACAAATGTAATAAAAAATAAATTTATATTGAAAAAATTATACATGAAAAATAAAATTAAAGAAGAAGAGAAAAAAAAGTAAATAGAAAAAAATTACATATAAAAACTTGAAGTAATAAACGAAATTATAAAATGAAAATATGATATTGAATTTAAGTGTTGTTATTAGAAGGTCCATTATTGGCACCAAGTTAGCAGCAGGGGAGAAGAATCAGATTTGAGAAGGCATGGCTGAAGGAAGAAGATAAGAAGACAAAGATGACAGAACCATGAAGCGCCTTCTTCACATGACAAACTGTCTCTTACTCACCATTGGCACCTCCGCTGGCTCCCTCGTCATGCGTCTCTACTTCCTCCACGGCGGCCACCGCGTCTGGCTCTCCAGCTTCCTCAAAACCGCCGGCTTCCCCCTCGCCGTCTCCTACCTCCGCCACCGGAACCGCCAACCAAAATTAATCTCAATGAAGCCCTCTGTCCTCGCCGCCTCCGCCTTCGTCGGAATCTTCACCGGCCTCGACGACTACCTCTACGCCTACGGCGTGGCGCGACTTCCGGTCTCCACTTCCGCCCTCATCTTCGCAACGCAACTCGGCTTCACCGCGTTCCTTCAAGTGAAGCAATGAGAAATTAAGAACAAATATAGTCTTATTAATATATTAATATATATATATATATAAAGATCAATAATAAATAATTCATTAAAATCGTAAAAAAAATTAAGATCTTAAATAATTTGGCACCTAAGACAACTGTTTCAATTCAATGGTCTTGTAGTTATTACAACCTTCATATGTGGTAACATGACTTTATAATATAGCCTCATGTTAGTATTTATGTTTTTTTTTTTAAGAGAAAAAACTTAAGACATTTTATTCATAATAATAGAAAAAATAAAAGATGACATACGATTAATATATATATAATAATTTCTAACATACAATTTTAACGCTCTTACAAAAGAATGAGTGGTATGATTTATTTGAATCCATATATAACTTAACTCCGAATTGTTAAAACTAGAAAACAAATGTCTAGCTCTACATTTGGCTGGAATAAGATGAAGCCTAGAAAAACCATAAATTTTTTTCAACATAGCATCTCAAGGATGACATTGTTCATATGAATCTCCTGTAAGAGCATGTAAGAGACCACATGCATGCTTCGGGTTCTATTGATGTTAGTATTATGTTAAATATTGATTTTTTTTTATTTTTTTACAGAAAATGTTGAAAAGATGCATGTTTTCAATGTTTCTTGTAACAAAATAAATATTCTTAATATTTCCTGTACAAAATCATTAAAAATAGGAAACATATTTAAAATAAAATGACAATTTTGTAACTAAAAAGTGATGATGTTTGTGTTTTTTTTTTTTCCTTATGCATATTGACCTATATGAAACTGAAATTCGTGCTTACAAAGAAGGACTGTATTATCGTGGTATGTACTTTGTAAAATATAAATCCCATTAATTACCACTAATCTTGAGAATTTCACACATGTCTCCGATTTTAGGACAGGATAATGTAATTGAGTTTTTAAATTTCATTATAGTTTTGGGATCATGAAAATTAATTCCTTTTCAAGCAACATTCATTGTCGAATATAGTGCAAGAAACTCGGTTGGGTTTTTTTTTATATATATAAGACAAATTAAGAAATTATTAAATAAGCCACAATAGAATTATCCACATGATGACGAAACTTTCTCCAAGGATTTATATCGAGACCCCCTTAGGCAAAGAATGCAAGCAATAAATTGGAGTAAGATACTACACACAAAATGAAAAACAAGCAGCTATATATTCTTCGGATATGATCTAACCAGTGTATTTAGTAAGGCTTTTAGGTAGCTTATAAATAGTGCGTTCGGATAATATTACAAAATGAATTCTGCTCTAAAAAATTACGGAAATATCATGAAAAAATAAAAACATTATTTATTTTTTTTTCTCTATGATAAAAAATGATTAATTAATTCTGATAATAAATATAATCCAAACACACTTCTCTTTTTACTAGTTTATAAGCTATTTTACCAAACATCGTATTCAAACTTTAATTAGTGCCTAAACCATATCATGATCAGTAAAAATTCTCAAAAATAATTTCATTCCTACACAACAAAGGAAAGAAAATCAAATTAATTACTATCAATGTTTTTAATTTTTCCTTGACTTAAATAAACTTTTAATCCCAATATAATAGGGTGTTTCTTATTGTAGTCCTTTATTTTATTTATTTGTTTTGGTTTTAATCCTTAAGATTTTTATTTTATTTTAATCTTTGTTATCAAGTAACACATGAATGAACTCATCATGTAATATGAATGTTAACAACTCATTAATTTGATATATCATTAAAGAGTTTGAAGGACAATCATATATATATATATATTTATAAACTGTATTTTTAAAATTCTCATTAATTAGTAATTATTTTAAACATATTAGAATTTAAAAAATATAATTTACAAAATCAAAAAAATTATACGTAATTATATTTTCAAATTCCTTGATGATATGATAAGTTAATGAGTATGAATATAAGTGTTTTATTATCATTTAATATTATTACTTCACAACAAAAACTAAACAAAAAGAATCTTTTAAGGATTAAAATCAAAACAATTTTTTTAAAATTAAAATAATTTTTTTTTATTTTATAAGCTTAATAGCTATCTCAGTGACGAATATCACTATGACGAAGTACTCATTCGTTGACGTTGTTCGAATGATTCTTTCACCCACTCTTTTACCCCATATTTATACCACAACAACTTTCCTCTCACCATCGACACACCTAGGTCCTCACTTCTTTTTTAAGCATGGTAACTTATGGAAGGGTGTTATGGTTGGGTATGTTTCAAAAGTACACAATAAAAGCATATTTTGTTATGTATTTTGATAAACAGAAACACATTTCTGTCTGTTGTGTTAGAAATTACAAATGTAATACACAAGTAAAACACAATTCCTTTGATTGAAATATCCAATAAAAACATTTTTTCATTATTGTGAAACTGTTTTGCATCCCTCCTATACAAAGAAACACATTTATGTTATATATTTTGATAAACAAAATCTTGTTTTCTTAAGAAATAATTTTAAATATCGCAAAAACCAAACAAAGTAGAGATGGAAAGAGCATAAACTAGGATGAGAATAACAATGCCAAAAAAATAGGTAAAATGAGTATTTTGGTCACCTAATTTATTATTTATGTTGAATTTGATTCTTTATTTTTTTTTTCTAATTTTTTAAATTAATTCAATTTAATTTTTCAATCTAAATTATAAGAAATTATATTTTATGATCGTTCAAAATTGTCATTAAGTAATTTTAAAAATTAAAGAATCAAATTAAAAAAATAAAAAATCAAATTCAATTAATTTTAAAAATTAAAAAATCAAATTAAATTTAAATAATAAATTAAAAAAATCTGTTTCTCTCCTCTGTTTCTTCTTTGCTTTTATTCATTTTTTTTTCTTTCTTTTCCTCTTGAAGTATACTCCCTCTCGTCTGGGTTATAATAAGAAAAAAAAAATATTTTACACTTATTAAAAAATGAGTTAATTTTATTGAATTATTATTTCTAATTAAAAAATAAATATTTTTTTAAACTATCATTTACTGAAATTTGATATCACACTAAAAAAATATCTTTAAATTTATTAAATAAATGGTATTTAAAAGATAGAAGGTATAGTTAAAATTTACTTATATTTATGATTAAAAAATAAAAAATTATTATTATTTATATTTGAGATAGAAGGTAAAGTATTTGAAAGATGTTATCACCTATAAGGATTTCGAGGGGCCATGACACATCTCTGGTAGATTCTTCAGATATTCCTCTTGTTTGAAGAGAAATGTTCCGCCGAGCTTTATATCTTTCTTATTCACATTTACATAATTTTATGTCATCAAACAACGTTTGATTCCTCTTGCATGCTTTATTTGTCCCCCCTTAAACATGTTTTAGTGGTAAATTTTGATTTATTTATTTTTTAAATTGTTTACTTTAGTTTTGAGATATATATATATATATATATATATATATATATATATATTTAAAAATATTTCTTATCATCATTTAATAATGATATCATATATATTTAGCGATATAATGCAAGTGTTTATTTTGATGTGACATGTAATATGGTTATTTTGATATAACATGCAACATTATATGTTTGAATACATGTCAAATTATTAATAAATAATGAGAGAAATTGTTTTGCAGATTTTTAAAATTTATGAAATTAAAACATAAAAATATAAAACAAATTTAGAGATCGATATTTATAAAAATTAAATCTTATTTTTTTTAAGTGAACCTACAAAATGTCTTCTCTGTTTCTTTCTTCTTTTCCTTAATCAAAAGCAGCCTATATTGTTCATTTTTTTCTCTCTCATTATAATCTGACATATTTTATATTATTAGCCTTTATTTAATTTAATCTTATCATGTAAAGCAAGATTCCTTCAACTTTTTGTGTCTTTTTATTGCAACAAAAATTCATGGTGCTCGTCCCACAATCTTTTTTTCTTCATCTTCATGAAATAAACTGTGGCCTCCTTCACAATCTTTTTTTTTCATCTCCATGAAATATAAAAAGTCGTTAGTGATTAAGTTCACGATAACAAGACATTTGAATTATTATTTTTTTACTAGTTGAAGATTTTGCTTAAAGTAAAAGATTTAATTTCTAATATTTTTAGAAATATTACATAAAAATACCATGTTAACTTTTAATTTTTAATTTGTTTATAGATTTTTTATTTTTAACATATTTATCAAAAAAAATTATTATCCTTTTAAATAAATTATAATTTTATTATTTATTTGTCATTTTATATTTTTAATCTATTCTAACAACTAATTTTATCAAATATTTATAATTTAATAAATTATTTTTTAAATTTCTTTCTACTAACTTTCATCTTCTAACTTTTCACATTTCAGTTAATTTTTTAATTAGTTTTACCAAAATTAACCTAAAACCAATAATTAATTTAGTATAAACTCCTGTTGTGTAACAACACTCCTTTTATTTCTTTCTACAAGCAACATTTTAGGTCTTTTTCCCATTACACAAGTACAAAAAATTACCGTGGGAAGGTCATGTTCAAATTGAGACGCCTGAAAGGTTAAAAAACGCAAGAATACAACTCCACGTTAAAACGCTGGCGCGGAAAGCAAATCTCTGTCATCATCATCTCATGTGGGTCTCTCATTGCTCATATTGATTTGGCATTTCTTACTGAATAATACAACGAAGGGATGAGCCATTCGTGACCGTGAATTCGTGCTCCATATTTTACCCACAACTCAAAGACCTACCACGAAATCCAGCATCATCCATCATTACCCACCCATTAACCAATCGAATTAAGACTCAACAGAAAGCACCACCCTTCACTGCTCCCACATAGAAAAGCTTCCAACTTTGCAATTTCCCAGCTGAAATTCGCTCGTTTCGGTTACTGGGTCGGTCTCCGAGCTATGCGTGGTGGTGGCTTCGCCGTCAGAGGCGGTAACATCTACTGGGGGAGAAAAGAGGAAACTGATTTCAGAGGAATCGTTGTAATCTTCGCCTGGGTTTCTGTTCCGCAGAACCTGTTACAAGAATTCGTTGATCTGTGTTCTTCTTTGAGGTGGAATTCCCTTGTTTGTTTTGCCCATTATCTCTCAGCGTAAGTTTTTTTTTTTCTTGTTCTGGTTTTTGTTTTTGTTTTTTTTTGGCTTTCAACGTCGTGGTTTCACTTATCTCTATTTGGTGTAGTTGTTTTTGTGTGACTTGTGAACTGCTTTCACCGGTTATCAGATGAAATTAGTGGATCAACAATTTAATAAAATTGACGGCCTTTTTTTTAAAAAAAATAGGCAAATGTTAATTGTTAATTTGTTAGTTTTTTTTTTAGTAGAAGGTGGAACCCGGGATTTTTCTCTCCTTCCATTCTTTCTTTCTTAACCATCTGACTAACCTTATATCTCCAAATTGATGGGCTTTGTAATAGATGAGGATGAATAGTTCTAAAAACCAGAGCTTTGTTACACTATTTCTTAATGTTGGTGTCACTTTGTTGTGGATGATTTTAAGGTTTGTGTTTCAAATTGTTGTGCTTCTGGGACAGAATAGTTATCTTTTTAAAAAAATAAAAATTCTTGGGGTTTTTATTTATTTGTTTTCCATTTTTCTTTGAGGAAGCTGATAGGGATGCACCAACAAGAGAGAGGAGAGCTTTTTGAATTGCATGTCACTTTTGCCTAACCATGTGGAATTAGAATAGAAGCAGAAGTTTGTTTGGCTTGGAAAGATGCTTTACACGTGAAAGTCGGAGAATGCTATTTAATGTCGCGTTTAATTGTATGTTGGCACAGATCCATAGATTAGAATTAGGTTTGCACCATCCATTAGTTATTTGTCTCCAGTTGGTGAAGAAGTAAGAGAGAATGAGAGAGAATATTTATGAAGTTCATATGTAGTTGGTGGAAGCTATATAATAGCTTGCTTTGTCAACTGGAATTAGAGGGGACCATGTGCTAAGAATAGAATAAAAGAGTTATTCTCAATACTGGTAGGAGGTAATGTATATCTAGCTTTTAAATTAAGAAAATTGTTTGGTTGGAGAGGTTTAATTATGGTTTACTTACTTGATTAACACCATAATTTAATGTTGAATCTTGTGAGATAGCTATGGATTTATCTGCAATTCTTTAGGAAGGTTTGTGCTCCCTTTTTGATGCATAGGGAAATATTGGATACTTTTGGGGAATATATATTTCACTACTACACTTGTTGGGAAGCGTTTAATTCTGGTTGTAGTGTACTGCAACGAATTTCAAATAGATTTTCAAGCATTGAAAAAGGAAAAAGGAAGTTGTACTTCCTGTTAGGTTAATGAAATTATCCAGTGACAATATATGAAATGCATTTGTATGTGGTTTGGCATTATACTATTATCCTAAGACCCTATTTGGATCAACTTCTCTGTAAGTACTTATAGGAGTAGAAAATAAGAAGGTAAAAGGATTGAGCTTCTTCCATAAGCTAAAATCAGCTTATGCACTTAACTTCTATAGAAGTTCTCTCATTTAACTTTCCAAAAACTTAAGTGCATAAGTTGATTTTAGCTTATCGGAAAAGTTCAATTCATTTTAGCTTTTTATTTTCTTCTCCTATAAGAAAAAGTTTATCTTAACATGGCCTAAATCCTTTTCTGCCAAACACTTAAGTGACATGCTCAAGTTGTAACCAACTAAATATCTGTTGAGGTATACTATTTTGTATTTGCATTTTGTTGGTCACAGATTACCACCATATTTAATTTGTACTCTTCAACTAATTGGTTGGTGCATAGTATTGATGGAATTTTTATATCATATATTTCCTCTCGTGCAGTTTCCATGATGAAAGTGCCATGCCATTGGCATTTTGCGTTCTTGATGAACTTATTGAGGTTAGTTTTAGAAATTGAATAGCATGCTAAGATTTATATTGACGCTCTTAAATGTCAATTTACAAAATATCTTAATAATACTATGCTACAGATCTCTAGGTATCTATTCTTAGTTTTGTGTCATAGTCATAGCATAGGTGCTAAGCAAAAAAATTCGTTTGGATTATGCAGGAGCTAAGAACTAGGTCATGTCCTGTTGTATTTGCTGCTTTTTCTGCTGGGTCAAAAGCATGTCTGTTCAGGGTATTTCAGGTAATTCTAGGCATCCATTTTCGTGTTTGATATGGAGAATATTAGAATTTGAAGTTTTTGTGTGTCCTTTTAAAGTAGAAATGCCCATTGTAATAGCTTTCCATATAAATGCAGCTTATTGATGGAAGATGTGAAACTCCGCTCAACTTGGTAATTCACTTTTTCCTTCTGTAGTTTTTTTTTTTATAAAAAAAAAAAGAATTTCATCTTTATTTGATCCTTTGTCTCTTCATTGATTGATGATATCTTGTGCTTTGTGATCATGAAATTTATTTATTATTGATTTATTTTTTGTAGCCTAACTATCAATTACTTAGGAACTGTCTTTCTGGACACATATATGATTCTGGTCCAATAGATGTTACAAGTGATTTTGGCTTCCGCTTCACACTACACCCCTCCATTGTAAAAGTGCCTGGACCATCAAAACTTGTTTCTTGGGTAGCAAAATCTGTTACCTCTGGTTTGGATGCTTTGTACCTAACTAGATTTGAATCCCAAGCTGCTGAGCATTGGCAGGCTTTATATTCTTCTGTTGTAAGTTCTATCTTACGACCTTGAATCTTTAGTAATTTTTACTTTTGTTATTTTAAACTCTAATTTCATTTTTTTCTTTAGAATTTTGGAGCTCCATTTCTCATTTTATGTTCTGAGAATGATGACCTTGTGCGATACCAAAGTATCTATGAATTTGCTCAACAACTACGCAATCTCAGTGGTGATGTCAACCTTGTAAATTTCAGTAGCTCCTCTCACCTTGGTTCGTCTGAGACTATATTTCAACTACATTGTGACAACCTTGAACCAGTTTAACCTGATATTGTTATTATTATTAATTTGTTCCAGGTCATTACAAACACCATCCAATTGAATATAGAGCTGCTGTGAGCCATTTATTAGAGAAGGCTTCTTCAATATATTCACAAAAAATGTTGCTTGAACGAGAAAGAACTGGTATGGATGGTACACAGGATGAGATATCTGAGTTAATCTGTGACCTGCAGAAGGTGGCAATCAATTCAAATAAGAGCCTTAGAAGAGTTGCAGTTGGGCCAACCGACCACTTCTTTTTGCCTAGTTCAGCAGGACATTACAGTGATAGAGAATCTGGTGCTCCGCAAGACGAACAAAAAGAAAAACCTGTTTTTGTACCTAGCTTCCCAAGCATCAGCGCTCATAGTGTCCTTGGCCAATTTCTTTTCGACGTTTGTGTTCCAAAGAATGTTGAGGGTTGGGATGTGAAATCTTCTGGGAATCTAAATGGGAGGTCATGTGCTTCAGCTCCAAGGCATTCACTATTCAGGGGTACTAAACGCATCGGTCGGTCCAAATTATGAAGTTGTTCCCATATCTGACTTGAGGAGATACTTTATGATAAACCTGTTTGAAACATCAGCAGTTTCCCTAGACAATACAGGAAGGTATGATAGATTTTGGTGCAATGATTGGCTGTTATGTCTGGCAGGGGACATGTAATGGCTGCAATGGTTCAACAATTAATTCCTTGGCACTTTTGAGAAAGTGATGGGGTGATGTGGATAAAGGTTACTTGAGTTCCATTCCTTCTAATGGCCCTCAGAAAAAGAAAAAAAAAACCATGACTGTTGTATCAGAAAAAAGAGCTTCTGATAGTTCAAACAGGTTGATGCTTGGCTATGGTAATTACTCATTTGGTAATTGCATTTGCATGAAATGGGATAAACTGTACTGACACTTATTTGTAGTTAGAGCAAAAGTAAATAGATGTACATAATATATTTTTGAGGGAATAAAACGTCTCTTGTTTAAGGATGGAAGAAACTTGTAAATTAGACATGTCTAGCAATGTACAAAAGAGGAAAAAGAAGGATATCATCCCTCTTTTGTTGTTTTATTTGTTTTTGTTTGTTAGCAGGATTTTTGCATCTTCTAAATAATGTTTGGCAGGAGTTAAGTATTTCGGTGGAAGTATGGTGGTTGCTCCAAAGTGCGTGCACAACTTTCACAATTGATATTGTTAAGCCGATTAAACTACCTGAATATTTGTAACTAACTGAGCATGCGTTTCTTATGTGTGTATGATCAACATTCACTCATTTGTAAAATGCTAAAATATCATTTTACATTTTTTTGTCATAGATTAGAGACCATAGGTGTCTTTCAATTCACTTATATATTCCAATTGGACATGTATTACTAGAAAAGGATGTTCAAGATGAATATTCCAGGTTAGAGACTTAAATATTCCAATTGGGTGTATGCTTCTTGGTGATTTAGAGCTCCATGGTTGTCTAATAAATGGCGGGTGATGACCTTCAAGTACTCCAACACTCAAATAAGTTATAGTTCAAATGAAAGTGTGTATATATTCAGAAAGATGACCTGCCTAAAGGGGAAAGCCCCTAGTATTATGTAATGGCCCCTTTATGGGACTAGTGAGATTAGTTGATATATAGTGATATGATGGTGAGGTGGGAAAATATGAAGTGTATTTTTTACATTAAACATATGGTTTATTAACCTAGGAAGTACGGATAAAGAAAATAGGATGCCTGGATACACTTTGAGAATAATACTAATTGCATTCATGAGGTAATATTCTTTCAAAAAATACCTACATTTTCTCTTATCATGTCAATTGTGTCTTATCATTCCAAGTTCGTTGAAAAGATAATCAGAGAACTCCAAATCATTTATCCTAAAAAAAACTACAAACATCCAATAATTTCCTATATTTCATGTCAAGATTTAGGTACGGATAGCCACTAACTCACCAAAGTTAGTAACTGTCACATATCTCAAAGTTAACTACAAATACAAGACTCCATCCCCTCACCCAAGTATGGAACGAAAACTTTGTGTACAATTATCTTCCCAAAATTACTAAGAGTTGGGCAACCTTAGCTCTCTTAGCACAACCATAGATCAAATGCAATCATACATGATATTTCTCTACTCATTCAAGACTTTTCAATGATATGTCACAAAATTAGATTCTCTCCTGCCCTCCTGCAAACGAAAATAAAAGTAAAAAGAGAGAAAATGGAGAAATGAAGGTAAATAATGAGGAAATAAAGAAAATTTAAAGAGAAAAAGAAACCTTGAAAAGAGGCTAAAGAGTGTTGAAAATATCGAAGTCTGATATGTTACCTATCGATTTTATATTTTTTTATAAGAAACATTGCAACAAAATTTTAAAAATATATAATTTCAATTAGAATGACTACTCAACTGTATCTTTTGAATGAATAATAAGGTAATACCGATGGCCCATGGACAAATAATGCATGATTTGTCGTACGTTATTGTAACTTACACGCCACTTACACTCAATATAGTATTTTTTTTTCTTTTCTAAATAATGTTTTTGTTCTTTTGCTTTTTGCCTATTGCTTTTTGCTTTACAGTCATTTCCATGATCAAAGTATAACAAATCACACAGACGTAGGTCGAGAGAGAGACAACATTCAAAAACCAAAGGCAAGATCTTCTGCCACGACACTAAAGGTTTCCTCACGACATTATTTTTTAATTTTTCAGTTTCAGTCTCCTAGTTTCCTTTTTTTTTTTTTCTGTAGCATTCTCACATGTATTTAAGAAATCAATGTCTAATTATAGGCTACCAAAAAAATCAATGTCTTTCGTGCAAAGACACCAAATGCATGTTAGAACCACTGTGCAATTTACACTTGAATGCTTAGAGGAATGTGAGTATATGTAACCTTGCTTATACGTGATGATGTCCAGTTTATCTTCAATGACTAATTTAAATATTTATGTTATTTAATATGTATCGTGTAAAAGTTTGCCCCTACCCAGCAAAATGAGCTAATACGAAGTTTGACTAATTGGAAGGTATGGGATTATGACTTTCGAATAGCTTTTTTATTTCATTTATTTATAAATAATCTATAATAAGGGATAATTACTGAGTTAGTGTGTGTTTGAAATAGCATTTGCGATCCATGTCTTACTGTTTTTTCATGTTAAAATGCAGCAAAAACAACTAAAAGATGCGTATAAATAGTCTATTTAATTGTTAATTTAGTACACAAATTACAAATATGCGATAAATTAGTCCTTAAACGAGGAGGAGTCTTCTCATAAAAAATAAAAAAGAAAAAAGCACCAACTTCTTTTATTTCCTGGCATGTTTTTTTCATTGGTTGGTAATGGACTTAATCACTTAATAGGAGGAAAGCTATTCAATATTTGAAAAAGTATGATTGCCCCCATGCAGG
Source organism: Glycine soja (assembly GCF_004193775.1). Classification (NCBI taxonomy): domain Eukaryota; kingdom Viridiplantae; phylum Streptophyta; class Magnoliopsida; order Fabales; family Fabaceae; genus Glycine; species Glycine soja. Next base: position 13,833,650 of record NC_041003.1, on the reverse strand, counting down.
ATCGAACTACAGACCTTCAGTTTACAAGACTGACGCTCTACCACTGAGCTATAGGGGCTTGCTTGACATTTTAGGAGCCCGTTATAAATTACGTTAAAATAGTTTCCTTTCAGGAAAATAAATACGGATATAGGAAGAGTTTTTTGAATGGATATAGTTTTTTTTTTTAAAAAAAAAAAAATTCAATATCAACTTTAATGTGCAATTATGCTCAACGATTTTCCATAATGATCACCTTTCTCCATTATTCCATCCATTTCTTTTATTCGACATTAAGATTATAATACACAAATTAAGAAAAAAAATAAAGGGTAAAATGTATTTTTTTTTCATTCTCCTGTTTCTCAAATTTTTTATTTAGTCTTTCTATTTTTTAAGTGAGACATTTTATCTCCTATTTTTATAAAGTTTAAGATTTTAGTCCTCTATTTTTAATTAAGACATTTCATCCTTTACTTTTAAAAAAATTACAATTTAATCCTTGTGTCCAATTTCAAATGTTAGATTTATATAATTTGTAAAAGTTGTCAAGACAGGTGTGCATTTACTTTCCACATCAAAAATATTTCTTTTAAGAATTATTTAATTATTAACAAGTTTAATCTATTAAAAAAATTAAAAAATAAATAGTCAAGTCTGAAATTGAAAAGGAGAACTAAAATAGCATATTTTTAAAAAGTGGAAGACAAAATGTCTCAATTAAAAAATAAAAAGACTAAAGTTATAGATTTTTAAAAAGCAAGGGACTAATTGTCTCAATTAAAAAATAGAGGGACTAAAATCATGAATTTAGAAAAATAGGGGACAAAAATTGCATTTTAGCCAAAAATATCATTTTTACTAAAATATTTAGGCTAAAATGTAATTTTTATTTTCCTATTTTCTCAAATTTATAATTTTAGTCCTCTTATTTTTAATTAAGACATTTTGTTTCTTGTTTTTAAAAAATTCACAATTTTAAACATTGACCGACACATTTTTATTTATTTTTCATATGATAAATATTTTTTTAATTATTTCATTGGTAACAAGCTTAATTTATTAAAAAAATACATAGATAAGTCTAAAATTGACAAAGGGGATTAAAATCATAGTTTTTTAAAAGTGAGAGACAAAATATCTCAATTAAAAAAATAGAAAAACTAAAACTACATATTTGAAAAAATAGGAGAACAAAAATTGTATTTTAACCAAATATTTTTAATATCCTAATATATACCAATATTCTCTGACATGATTGATAAATAATTTTGTACCTTAAATATGTGATCATGAGTTTGATCATTGAATGAATCTCACATAATTAATCATTGGCTTTAGGCTGAAGGATGCCTTAGGGCACACCAAAAATTTCTTAATAAATACTATATCTCTCTTATTTTTCACTTTAACATTTTATACAATATTTTTATTTTTATTCTATAAGGATATAATTCAAAATATAGTAATTAATGTGATTTTAAAATAAAAGATAAATAGAAACCAATTTTCCTTCAAAAATGAAATTTGTTACTTGTTGATTAAAATTATAAGATGTCATGTGATGTTATTGACTTTTTTTTTTTTTTTTTTTGGTAAGGGCTATTGCGTGTGTTTTAGAAGTTGACACTCTAAAAATGTTGTGCAAATCTAATTACCCTCCATATACTCGACAAATAAACTGTAGATTACAAACTGTCCTTACCTCAATCATGTTTAAACCTTAAGTTTGAATTTCATATTAACAACCCAATCGAGTTAAAACTATATTAAGGTTGCAAGTTAAACTCAAATATAAAATTACTTTCTCAAAACCTCCTTCTCCATCACATTATGTATCAATACCATTATCTCCATTAGTAAGGTTGGCTATTAATCGAAATCAACTCGAGAAATTTAACTCATTAGTTAGTTTGATAAACTGTTTCTTAACCTGAGTAACCTGAGTTGAAGCTCATATTTGAGCTCTTTAATTAACCGCTTGTTTTGCTCATATATTGTGTTAAACAGTGAAAAGAACCGATTCATCCATTAACACAAACGTCACTAGATTCATACATACAAACAACTCGCCTAAGATCATCAAATACATCACCATCATCTATCTTAGGGCATGCTATTGTCTTATGCTTTGTCTTCATCTATTGGTGCACGATAATTTTGAATGAGATGCACTAATTTGGCAAGACTTAACTCATGGATGTACCATTCTTGGTGTCTATTCACCCAAAAAAAAAAAAATCACCTTCTATTTTGTCATCCTAAAGTCTAGGTATATTACCAACATTGCATGGCAATTAGTTCTTCGCATTGGTCCATGCCCCCTTTGAAGATGTGCAATCTGTAACCTTGTACTATAAATGGTGAAAGGTTACGGTGAACTAGTATTATTTTTTTTTAATAGATGGTGTTTCAAGCCGTGGTTTGAAGGGACCCTTGGGAAGACAATAGTGATGGTGTGATAAGGTGGTACGAAAGAAGCTAATGAAAAAATGACGCAGTGCTGAACGGAGATATATTAAGATTAGCTCAAATATTTGATTTACTATAATTTGGCTAATAACCGGTTGCACATAATTTTTTCATGATTTTAGGATTGAATGTTAAGGTAGTTTACGTGTATTACTGATTGGTAATATCAACAATTCTGTCAGTATATACTTAAGAATATTTGTAGTAATTAACTTACAGTTATACATATGTATATATTGTAACCCAAGGCAATGATAAAAACACATAACAAAATACCTTTTTGCAAAATTGACAATATGTAATCTGCAGTTTCAATTTTGATTGGCTTCTTCTATGTTTTTAACTTTACCTTTGTTAATTTGAAATTTGTAGCATAATTAGGGCGATCAGTTTTTAAATTTTTATATGTTGGGTCATTTACAATACGCTTTTAAACTTTGGGGGTCAAAACAAGATTCACAACTTTTTGAAGAGTCCACTTAATTTCTATAATACCTTTCAACCGACCAAGTTCACCTACAACACAACATGCGTCCAACTTCCAGTCCATATCAACTGGAAATGTCCCAAAGCTAAATCTCCTTAACCATTAGCATCTCTCTTTCTCTCTCTAAAATTTGTTGTATTTGTTTTTTATCGGTCAATGTTAGATGTTAGTGAGAGAGTCGAATGCACTTACGTCTCTCTTCGACTATCATATTAACCTTATAACTCTACATTTGTTGTCTTTGTAGAAGATTTTGAGAGCCAAATTAAGTCATGGGAAGAACTTGAGAGCAGTTTTAAGGCAAGTTTAAACTATAGAGCCAAATTAGCAGTTATTCGATTGAACAACAGTTTCAACTTTTTAAGTAACAATGCAAATAAAGGAAAGAGTGGCCAGTTTTCACCGAGAGTCAAAATATACAATTGTTCATGATATGAAAGGTGTTCTATAGTATAAACTATGAACGTAAAGGTGGTATACCTTGCTCCATTTTCTTACAGATTTTTATTTTTTAAACTCACAATTGCATAAGTAACCTAAAAAATGAAAAAGCATTGAGAACGTTTCAGCTTTGGCATTGAGCTGATGCAGCAAATTTCAGAAACATTCGACAAAATTACTTGCACAAGAGCTGCACGTTTAACTTATCCTTTTTAATTTGAAAGAGCTATAATATAATCTGTGAGGTCATTTGACATGGGTTGATTCACAATTTGGCCACTTGAGGAAGGAAGCTTGGGTCCACGGAGACGACAACCTAGAGAAATTATATCTCATTAGATTGTTACAAAATAGTCACAAAATCAAAATAGAAGTGTATTTGTTATGTAAATACCTTCCCAACACTTTTGCCTGAATGGAGATATTCAACAGCGTCTGCAGCAGAATGCAGGCCTATAAATTTCTTTGGATCAATAGCAACCTGTATGAAGAAACGAGAAAGTTAAGGATCACAAACTAGCATAGCAACTGCTAAGTATAGCAACTAGCAAAAATCAAATAAATATACTGTTAATGAAGATAGCTTTATTGATCCATAGATATGAATGGAATGTGTATAACTTACCTTTAGCTTTCCCGAAGAGTAAAGATTAAATAGTCTGTCAAGATGTTCTTGCCACAAGTGACCATATTGCACCAGGAAAAAGCCAGACTGAAATTTTGGAATTATGAACGAACATAAGTAAATCATAGAAAAATAAAACGGAAATTTTCACGGGAGATTGCAATGCTTGGAATGAAAAGAGTTCACTTAGAAACAATTTAACAAGTGGTTTATAAGTTGACCATACCCACTTGTCCAAAATTATAAATATTTTGGTTAGAAATTAGTAAACTACAGGTTTTTATGTCCAAAATTTCTGCACTTCGTTTATGGTGTCTTTACTGTAGGTTAATACAGAAATCAAATACAAATAATGGGCCAGACAGTAGATAGATAATTTAAAAAGAACTAGTATTTGTCCTTCCAACATTTCATCACTGCATGATATGACAGGATTGAGGTTTAAAAGTTAAACTTTCCTACCCTGAAAATGTTTCACTCCAGAATGAGATGGATATTTTAAGCTCCCCAAATCACAAGATTAAATGACAATGAAATAAGAATCAAGAAATCTGAAAAAATAAAAAAGTAGTGGCTGCCCACTAGTGCATAACTTCATCATATTGCTACATACCACTGTTTGGCTCTTTGCTAAGAGCTTCTCCAATAGTCCAGGGTATTTTGATGGCGTCCAACCCTTCTCTCCTTGATACTGGAATGAATGAAAATAAAAAATACGATATCAATATTGTTCATTAACAATAGATTCCTTAAGAGGTCAGAAACAGCTTACTGCAATTTCTAATCCAGTGTCATACACTCTTCTAACAGACTTCACAAATAAATGGGAAAGGGAATCTAACAACAAAAATAATTCTATATTATGGTAATATAACTAGTTAAAATCCAAATTTCATTCCAGACATCAGAGACGGGCTACAGAATCCCACGTTCCATATAACTTAGTGGATTTGATAGTGAATACCACAATAATTAAAATCTAATTTTCACTACACTTAAATGAGGATAAAATCCAAGGTATAACATGAATTTAGAATCCCTAGATGAGTCGGTACTACCTCAGATAAAAGGAGTATAGCACAGTATGTTATAGATGCAATGAAACTTTCACAAGTGCTGTGGAGGAAAAATGTAGCATGAGAAGAAAAAAAGAAAAACCTGAGAAATCATGCCAATAACAATGAGTCGTCCATGAACAGCCAAAGCATTCAAGCACAAGTTTAACATGTCACCGCCAACAGACTCATAGATGATGTCAATACCTTTGGGGAACTCTTCCCTTAGAACCTGAAGAATTAAGTACAAAAATTATCATGTTGGTACGAATCAATTTACATAATTTGTTCCAATAAAGACAAGAACCCAAACAGAATCAACAAAGTAAGATGCCAATTTTCACTAAAATTGGAGCCATGATTTGAACATTTGATATTCATTAAAGATTTAAGATGTGGTGTTTTATTGGTCTTTGGTATGTAAAGGACTTCTCCACTAATATTCTATCCTTTCAGTTATGAATTATTGTTTTTTGGCAATTAGAACCAGTAAGTCTATGTCAAGTGAGTTTCACAGCTTTTGTCAGCAAATGTAATATGATGATACTGTAACTTGTGCCTGTTTGATAGAGCACATTTGTTTAAAGAGAGTTTATAGGTATTCCATCATGCAAATTGCTCAACAGAGGTGTTGTGACTTGTGACATTTCTTCCAACACGGGTTAAAGATGAATTTCTACTTTCCTATTATTCAACAAAAGGTAAATATTTTTTTTTCTGGAATTCAAGGATTTTCTTTTTATATTTTAGGCTCACTGGGTTGTTGCTAGTGTATGATAAAAAAGGACTATAAAAGGAACAGAAATTGAGGGGTATCAATACTCAACTCAATAGTCAATAATATCAGGGACATTCTGGAAACTAAGTCTGAAAATTCATTCAACAAAATAGAAGAGATAATATAAGCAGTTTGAATAGAATTAGGATCGTTTGTTAGAAACTAAACAGCAACTTGCTGGGCATTTCAATTAGCTAAATATATAAAGGACCTGAAAACACACGAATGGCATAATGTAATTGTGTTGATTTCATTGAATGCGCATTTTTAGGGTCTAACCTTATACATATATGTATATCCTAATATGCTAAAAATATTGAATATCTTAACACACAATAAAAAAGAGAATTAATACGAAGGAGCCAACTGTCAGTGAAAGAAATATTTACATCAAAGGACACGTCAACCATCTGAATGGTTAATTAGGTTATAATGATTTTTTTAACCTAACTGTTTCAATAAAAGCAGTTATGGTTGAAAGAACTCTAAAAAGAATCAGGATTTAAAAAACATACAGTTTTTACATCTTCACTATGATAGTCTATGACTCTGTTAACTCCCAAATCTTTCAGAAGCTTGGCTTTTGCCCCACCTCCACAAGTTGCAACCACTGTATTTCCTGCTAATTTTGCTAGCTGCGCAATAATCCAAATTAATAGGCCGGGCAAAGAAACTTTTTTGCAGAGAAATTGCATAAATTTTACACTACAAAATCAAGATTGAAGTACCCACCAAGTTATCTATTAATAGATTTGAGCAAGCTTTCTAAATTTTTGTGTTTATTTATTTTTCAACCGCTTCTTTTACACAAAGTAATACTTTCCTACTACACTCCACCTGTGAAGTCCACTGTTTTAAGTCAAGAGATAGTCTATCTTGACTACTTTCTTTTGTCTTTCTTTGTTTCATAGAATAGGACCTCATCTCCAAGCATTTAATAAGAAATGGAAAAAGAACAAGCAATCTTTGTCTTAAAATAGTGGCCAGTTATCTTTGGTCTTAAGGAATCAAGGAAATATATACAAGAGTTCTTTGTGTGATCTCAAGAACAACTAATGCTTGGAAAAAAGGAGAGAATAAAATAGTATGATGATAAATGTCCATCAATAAAGAAAGTGTGAAAAAAATAGTAAAAGATACAAATTCTGCTGATTTTTTATTTTTTTGTAAAATATTGGTTAGTTTTCCCAGGTTCAGCCTACAACTACAGAATATCAAGAAACAATCAATTTGTTACAACAAATAGTTCCTGGAAACATATACACAAGCTCATATGGTTGAGAAAAGTGGCATGGGATTTATGAAGTACCTGAACAGCAAATTGCCCCGTTCCTCCTGCCGCAGCAGTAACAAGGACCACTTTTCCAGATTCCATCTGTCCTGCCTTTTGAGTGTACAAAAAAGGAAACTTTGATCAAGACAAGCCAGTGGAAGATTCACAGAAGATAATAAAAAAAAGGCTTGATTTACATTGATATCAAAGATGAGTATAATAAATACTAAGAAATAAGGATACATCTGAAGCAAGGAGACAACATTATATTAGTCAACCTTTTCTAGAGCAATTGAGGCAGTCAATCCCGATGTAAGCATGGCAACAACTTCAGGATCTGGTCTAGGCACCGGAAGAGCATGTTTTGAAGGAATCTATCCCAAGTAACAAGACAGCTTCAATAACTTACATCATAATAAATATCATCACAGTATCATTATCAGATCAACTTAATAACCAAACACATGGTTTTCTAAATAAGTGGTACATGGAAACTCCAATAATTAAGTCATTAATATGAAAGGAAAAATATAAAACATTATCTTAAGCACTGCCCACCATTAAGAATTCAGCGTAGCCTCCAAAAGTCATGAATGCACAAGGCATACCAACTTTCAAGTCAGTGACAGAATCCCCAACTGCTGCAATTATCCCTACAGCCTAAAATATAAACATTAAAAAAATGTACATGTAAGTAAGGGTCTATTGCATAAAGTGGTGGGCTTCATATCAAGATATCTACACATGGGATATATCTATACCTCAAATCCTGCATCAAATGGAAGACGAGAAACAACATCATTGTTGTTGCCACCAAAATAGCGGCCTGAGCTAAAATTTACCTATCATTATTCATTCTTGTTAGAATTATTGATTATAGATGAAAACACATGTTCTAGATGATGAAAGGATATAGCACTTGAAAGACTGTGAGTGGAGAGAAGCTTTGTATTGCACAAAAAGATGTAATATTACACAACATAGATACTTTGGGTTTTTCAAAGTCATTGAAATCAGACATGTATAGTTGTATAGATTAAAACAAGAGGATCTGATATTATGAGACTCCACATGTTTTATCCAGGATCACACTCATCAGACATGATAAATCAATAATGTTCATCACAGAGACACATACCACCTTTTTTTACCCCATTTCTCCTGTCATGCTTAAGTTACAAATCAAAATTATCAAAGCCTAAGAGAACTTATCAATCATAGGGTCCCCTGGACCAAACAAATCTGTGTCTCTCTCAGAATACATCTATTTGGTTTAACTCTGCCCTCTTTTTTTTCATAAAACAACTTTTGAACAGACATGCTCTTGCAGGAAGTTATAAATGTGAAAAATAGAACAGTAAAAAAAATTTGGCTTATCAGATTTTTACCATTTATTAACATTTTATCATATATTCTATAAAAATAATATTATGGTTCCCAAAAGATACGTTTATCAACTGAATCCTTGTGTGTTTTAGAGTTTCTCTAGATCCTTCCATGAGAATTCAGTTCAGTATTCATAAAGTTTATTTACACCATGGATGTGCACAATCGGACCAAACCGAGATAAATAAAAAGTTAGTGCCTCAACTAGGATACTAGACTTTGAAGAATCAAATTGAAAATACATTACTAGAAAATATTAAATTCTCTAGAAGGCTAAGGTATGGTAAGCCTAGGATCTTAGGTTGAAGGAGATGAAAAAAACTTTTTATTTTGCTACTCATACAACACCTACTAGCATAAATCTAAGTTCAAGAGTTGTAACATACTTGAACAATAAACACATAGTGCCTTGTTTTAAGGATGTAATTCCAAATTAGTGTAGTGTCTTATTCTAGATATACAGAAAAGCCACAAGCTATTACATTAGTATGTATTTTACAATAAGCCATGCAGTTTCTGATTTGAACATGCACTTGTTGAGCTAATGCATAATTCTTCTAGGCAATTAGTTCAACAATGAAGGCTGTATCTTTTTGCCACAATTGAGGCTATCTGTCATGAAGCTAAGGATTGGACATGTTTGAGAGAGAAATGACAAAAAACTCAACAATATGCATGCACAAGTCCTCTCAGAATTCAGAAAGATATAACTTACATCACTAGCATTGACACCAGCAAAAATTATCTTAACAAGAACATGTTTTGGTTTGACAGGTAATCTCAGAGGTGTTCTCACTATGCTGGTAGCATTCCGAAAGTTGTGAGTCAAGGTGTGAACAACTCTGCAAACAGTAAATAACGTATCTTTAAATTAATAAAATTGTGAGAAGAAATAGTCGATAGATATGCCAATCTGAAGGTATAAATGTGCGCTTTCTAACACTATGGAAATAGAAAATAAATATCTTCGAAAGGCATGTATATATTATAACAAGAGAGATAGAGTTCGAATACACACATTTTCTCAAAACTCTCAGGAATTTTAATTAATGGAGCTTTGAAATCGGATCTTCTCCTGAAACGAGAGGAACGTATCAAGTACTTTGCTTCTTCAGATGGAGAGGGCCAGTACTCCATGCCCTGACGATTTGTAATCCACAGACAATGACCAGCTTTACTTTCATCCATAATGAGCTCAAAAGCACCTTGAGAGGTTGAAATACTTTCATATCAAACTTCATGTGTACATTAGAAACATTGACCAATCACTATTACTAACTCAATCGATTTTCTCATAACGTGTATGAATTACAAACATAATGTTATTAACAGCACAAATCAACCAAGAAACTAGGATGTAAATAGATACAAAATATATAGCATCAAACCCTGTTAATATTTTTACAAGTCTCTAATCCTAATCAAACAAGGAAATTGATAATGAATTATAACGAAATATGGAAATCACTCTTAAGAAATCATCCGCGTAAAACATTTTAATATAAAATAATGATGATATGAGATATTGTTCTCCCCCAAGTTAAATCCTAGTAAGCTTAAAGCAAAGACAGGTGATAGACTACATTTGGGACTAGAGACGGGGCCAAACTAGTGAAACTACATCTCAACTAATCATAATCAGTAATGATCATTGATGGGAAGAGAAATCACCACTATATGATCATCAGTGAATTGCCAAATAGATTCTGAAGCTGCACCACAACATAAGTTTCAATGCACTACCATGCTCTGATGCTCCATTCAGCAATTTAGCTTTTCCATGCAAGCAAAAGCCCACAAAGTCCTCTCTCCAACACTCACCTCACCATGGCCAATTCGATGATGCCCAGCCTCCATTTGCACAACTCCTAACAAGTGTTTAGCTGCTTTGCATATAGTCATCTCTTGATCTATTTGACATGCTTTGTTTCTATGTTTGAGTCTTTGGCTCATCTTATTGTGTTGTTTGTGCTTCTAGCATTTTTAGGTTCTTGATAAATCTTCTTCTTTTCAATCTACCCATTGAGATATTATTGCTTTTCCAGTGCCATTATGGCATTGGAAGGGAGAGTGAAAATGACGAAATCCATCCTTTGTTGCTGAAAATCATATATCAGTGGTGACTTTTCTTCTTGACTTGACAATGATCATTTTGACAATATTGGTGGCTTATATTGGCTACAACTTATACTAGCCTTATCTTTTTCATAGAGTTTGACACTAGGATGAAGCTAGAATATGGGGTAATGGAAATGCTTTCCAGCTATTTTTAATAGAAATGATACACTTAAGCATGTTAAATTATTTTAGGAGATGTCCATGCAATGCAATAGGGGGTAACGGAAAACTAATCAACCAGCCCCCAAAACTTTAGCAATATTTAGAATATAAAGCAAACCTTTACAAATTTATGATTTAGTAATCTACAAATTACAGGCATGCCTACCAACCACTTTTTGGCCAAGCTAAATGAGAGAACAAAAAAATTTATAGACTTACCTTTCACCACCATTTCCATAGGTACAAAGCCCCCACTCAAATTGATGATCTTGGGATCAATCTTATTTCCCATCTCAGTTTCAACAAACTGCACCAAACTTTTGGCATTATAGTACTTTGTAACAAACCATTACAAGAAATGTTGATTTGAAATCAAAAAACATTCAATGCATGTAGGTTCCAGAAACAAGGAGCTAGGTTCCAATAACCGGAAAAAAAAAGCATTGGGAAAGTGAATCCACTCAACTCGACTAACATTAGTTGGGACCCAAAGTAGCTTTTGAATACCAGGGTCTCAAACAAAAAAAAAAGAAAAAACACATTCATGATTTAACAAAGAAAACATAGAAGTAGCAATCAATTTCAGCGCATAAGGGAAATTTGTCTAAGAAGTTCTGGTCAATTTCAACAGAGTATTTAATAGTTCCACAGATTGAAGATTAATAATATAACCAAGAATACTCATGCTTCGAATACAGATCTTACCTCAGGGCAAAGCACATTGACTCGAATTCCTTGACGTTTGTATAGACGAAGTGATCTAGAAAACATAACAACACCACCTGCATAAGTATAGTAACATGATAACATTTAGGAAGCAGAATAGTAACTTAAGCAAATTCTAGAGAGGGAGATATGAATACTATCATATAACTCTCACTGAAAAGCTAAAATTATTTGTTTTATCTTTTTTTGTCCTTGGAAACAACTTTTCAGTTAAAAGCTTTCTTCTCAGTAATTTGATTATTATTAAAAGTTTTTCAAAGTCAAATGGTTAAAATGGAGAAAGGTGTCGGGGTTCGGGAGTTATTTATGATCACAAAATTTTATACACTATGGTAGTGAATGTTGGGCTTTAAAGGGACAAGAAGAGAAAAATGTGAAAGCATCATAAATGAGAATGCTAAGATGAATGTGTGGCCACACAAGAAAGGATGGGATTCAAAATGAATGAATACAAAGAGATAATGGTATGGAATGAAGAAAAGATGACATAAAATCAGTTAAGGTGGTTTGGACTCGTATATAAAAAAAAGGCCAACGAAGCACCAACAAGGAGAGTAGATTGCACCGTTTTTAGTCCTAGGAAAAGGGAGAGAGGAGACAAAGAAGGACATTTGGAGGAAGTTGTTAAGATGGATATCATGGGAAATAATATCTTTGAAGATTTTATCTTTAACTAAGTCGAATATCATCATGTGATCCATGTAGTCGACCTCACGTAGTGGAATAAGGCTATTGTTGTTGTTGATTAAAAGTTTTTAAAATATATGTTAATCCACAAGAAAGAGATGCCAATTTTAGTGAATCTTTTTTCTTTTTTGTTTTTTTGGATCCACAAGAAGTTTTATTAGGGGGGAAAAAAAGAAAGAGGAGGTGCAACTCGGAGGATCATAAGATAATCACAAGATTTCTGATTTTGATGATAGCAAACCCCATTCTCGCAAATAAATTTTTAATCTTGCCAGAAATACAGAAATTTTGGAAAATCGCAATAAATAGACAGTGTACATAAAAGCTTTGTTTAGCATTATTATGTCACAAAAACAGGGTTTCTGTAAATCAGCTCTGTGAATAGCAGTTTTAAATTTTAGAGCAAGGTAACAGTGAGGCTGTTGCTTGATCCACACTTCAAGCCCAATGGTCATCCACACGTATGCTCATTTTAACAGCTTCACTTAAGTTGAATTGAATAGGTCTTTATGCTCTTTTGTGTGGCAAATTTAATTTTTTTAATTCAGAAAAAAGTTTCAAGGAGTATACCCTAATAAAAGCTGGTATATGACAAACCTTTAGAGCCACTGTAAATTGGGTCAGCCACCATTGGATAAAGACCAGAAGCAGAACCCAAGTTGATAATCACACCAGGCCTTTTGGAAGCTTCCATGATTTTAATCTATTAAAATGAAGATAATGAATGTCAACAATAACCAATGGTTTTAACCTCTTTTTTTTCATATAAACAGCATGTGGGGAAATTATGTATGTGATCAATAATGTGATTATGCAGCAACTTTCTTATGGCAGCATTAAGTAAATATTTAGTTAAATGATATTCAATAAACTAGGTCATGTTTTGAGCTTACCGCAAGGCGAGTGGAATCAATAACAGCAGTGAAATTCACATTAACAGTGTATCTCCATGTTCGGGTGCCATCCGTTTGATCATCACGGAATGGTACAGAACTACTAATCCCCGCACTGTTAATACAAATGTCTAGTCCTCCATATGTCAAAAAATGCTTTTCAAATGCAGCAGCTAGATCCCCTGTCAGTGACCAAGAATTAATATATTTGTGGAAACTAAAGACAACCAAAACAGCAAGTGCATTCGTTATGACATTTACATGTATACATTATGCTACTTCATGATAGTTGGAACTTGGAACACACATTCATTTTACAGATTATGAAACTTTATCACATGCCTTCTACCATGTGAATCTCTATAACTATGTATTTTCGTGTTAAGTGGTGTTACTTCACTATATTAATATATTTGCATTGAAGAAGAACACAAGAAGGTTTGGTAAGGACATTAAATAGAGCCCATAAGGAGGCAATTCCAACATCTAGCACGGGGAAGCCTGATGAAAGTCTTGCTACTAGACAATAGCTCACTTACTTGCATTACTCACATCACATTTCACAAATATGGCAGACGGAAATCCTAACTTAGAATGAAAATTGGAGTTAATTTTCTCGACGAGGATTGCAGCTTGTCTTCCCTTTTCTTCAGAGAAATCCACGATCGTGATAAATACACCCTTCTCTGCAAGAGCTAGTGCAAGACCTTTGCCTGTAAAAAAAAAAAAAAAAAAAGAGTCACATCACACGCAATAATAGTATAAACAAGTGAATCACGCGATCTAAACCAAGTTTCATCAAGCATATATTTTGGAAGCAGATGTATCAAATCACATGGCATGTTATCATTCTTTCACTTGCCTGTGACCAAAGCTTATCATAGTTAAAGCCTCAGATGTCAGAACTAAATGATTTTAACTTCTCCAAAAGTTGATTTTAACTTATGCTTATGCATAAGCTAATTTTAGCTTATATAGGAGGAGTTTGTTTCATTTTTTTTTCTTATTTGCTTCTCTCATAAGTACTTACAGAAAAGCTTATGCAAATAGTGTTAATTCAATTACTAACAGTAGTTTGAACACGTGCTCTGTAGTTTGCTATCTCTTTTCTTCCCAATTAAACTACGGATTCATTTCGAAACGGCACAAATGAACAAAGCGCTTCCACGACAAAATCTCAAAGAGTGAAGGAATCGGATCTTCAATTCGAAAGAGCGTGTAAACAAACAACACAACATTGCTCTTATGTTAATTAATTTCAGTGGCAAAAATCTGCATAGCATAGCTAGTTTAGTTGAATCGGTTCCTAAAGTCAACTGAAACTTGTTTTTGAATATTTGAAATCGGATAATTGCAAAGTCAAACGGAAGAGTATGATATTTTTAGATACGAATATGAATGGCGTTAAGGAAAAGAGGGAGTTACCGATTCCAGAGGCACCACCGGTAACGAGTGCTGACAAACCGGGCTTGATTTCCATTACTATCGTTCTTCTTCTTCTTCTTCTTCTTCTTCTTCTTCTGTGCAGGTGCCGTCCCAAAATGATAAGAACAAGATTGGTGATGCAAAACGTGATATATATCCCCAAGATTAAGTAATAAAAAAATACAGTAAACATCAAGCATATGGATAAATTGATATGAAGCCGAAGATATTTTACTTTAATTAGTTGTTTTGAATTTAATTTTTAAATATATAATTGGGTTAAATAATTATACTTTTATAATAATATTATTTGATTTAAAAAAGATTGTCTTATATAATTAAAAAAAATAGTTGTATATAAATTTCTCTCTTACCTTTTTACTGTAATAATACTTTATTATTATTATTTTTTATATCAATTGCTTTATTCTTACCTCCACATTTCTGATTAGTTACTACTCTAGAACTATTCCTCCTGATAGTGTAGAGAAACTAAACATTAAAACATACTAGTATTTTTTTATGAAAAATGTTACTAATATATCTTCGTATCTTACCCGAATTTTAATATATTTCATTATAATTTTGCTTAGAGAAAGTAATTCAAATTTGTGTATTTCAATTTTTTGTTTAGGGCAAAGTAATTTAATTTTTATCATATTTCTTTGAATTTAATACCCACAAAAATTATTTTGGCGTACAATATTTAAAAATAATTTTTATTAACTCAAAATTTTCTATTCAAACATACTATTAACAAAAAAAATATTTAGGTATTATTTTACTAATTTAATTAAATTGGATATTCTTCAGCACAAAACATAAATAAATGGAACTGTGTTTGTCGGTCTTAGGATAATTTTTTAAATTTTCTTCGATATGTTCGCTGCAGTTTGGCAGTATTTTCTTGACAATGTGAACAAACAAAACCACGAGGTCAAAACTCACAACTCACAGTTGTGTTGCACGTGGGAGGTGGGGAACGAGCGTATCTACTCCTGTACTATATAATCTTCTATTTATAATCTTCTTCTTCTATTTAATAAAACAATGTACACTACAAATTATCTTTCTTCTATTTAATAAAACAATGTACACTACAAATTATTTTAATAGCCTCTTTTATTTACCGACATTTGTCTAACACAATGTTATTTAGTATTCTTACTAGCAAGTGACCCGTGGATTCGCACGGATAAGTTAAAAAATACAATTTATAATATATAAGTAGACTATATAGTTATAATATTATGTAATATTCTAATTTTCTTTTTTAGTTCACATTTAATTAGGATACACTTATACCTTTTTCTAAAATTTCATTTATTTGAATTTCTTAAAATTATATTTTTTGTCTTCCTTGAATCGTCATTGTTACTAAATAAGTAAGCGGTAAAATTAAACGTATAATGTAGATATATATATTAAATGGTAACCGTGTAAAACTTATTAAATGATAACTAAAACTAATATGATTAAAATATATATTATATTTTATACAATAACATTGTCTAATTAATTTCGATGATATACATGATTATTCTTGCTTTAAAATTTAATAAACAATAAAACACATATTTAATTTTGTTGAGATTAATGTTATTAAATATGTTGTTAGTATATTATTTATAAAAGACTAAACTATGAAAAAAAATCTAAAATTGTTAAGATGTTGAAATGCATTCATGATAAATATATTGAAGAATAATTGTAAGACTAATTTGATGCTTTAGTTTCGCAATGTCATATAATAAATAATTTAATAAAAACATGAGAACAAAATAAAGTATTTTTTAAAAAGTTTAGAAAACACAATTAAACCCCAAAAAATAGAAGAAAAAATAAAAAAAAAATATTTAATTTTATGTTTATATATAATTATTTTTGAAAAAATGTATAAGTGAGGGTAAAGATAAACATGACAATAGGATATCACGAGATTGTATGTTATTTTTTGTTGTTGTTTCCTAACATTGTCTCCCTCCATTTCCTTCTAGACAACGATAATAAACAGACATAAAAGAGAAAAAATAAATATTAATAACAATAATAGTTATTATAGATCCGTCGAAAAACTATTTAATGAAAACTAAAATTAATATGATTGAAATATATAATATATTTTATAAAATAACACTATCTATTTAGCTTCGATGATATTCGTAGTTATTTATATTTTAAAATTTTATAAATAATAAAATACATATTTAATTTTATTGAGGTTATTGTTCTTAAATATGTTGTTAGTATATTATTTATAAAAAAGTAAATTATGAAGTAAAAATCTAAAATTACTAATATATTGAAATGCATGCATGATAAATATATTGAAGAACAATTACAAGACTAATTTGGAGTATCAGCTTGGCAATGTCATATGATAAATGTTTTAATAAAAACATGAGAACAAATCAAAGTATTTTTTAAATTTTAGAAAACAAAATTAAACCAAAAAAATTAAAAAGTATTTAATCTTATGTTTATATATAATTAATTTTAAAAAAAATATATAAATGATGGTTAAGATAAGCATGACAATGGAGAACCCATCCCGAGATTGTATGATATTCCTTGTACTTGTTCCCTAACATGGTCTCCATCCTATCCCTAATTTTCTGACATCGATAATAAATAAATATAGAAGAGAGAAAATGAAAATTAATAACAATAATAGTTACCATAGATACTTGCATAATATAACTATAACCGTGTACAACTTATCTAATGAGAACCAAAACTAATATGATTGGAATATATAATATATTTTATAAAACAACACTGTTTATTTAGTTTCGATTCATGGTTATTCATGTTTTAAAATTTTATAAATAAGAAATACATATTTAATTTTATTGAGGTTATTGTCATTAGATATATTGTTTGTATATTATTTACAAAAGACTAAAATATGAAATAAAAATCTAAAACTGTTAATATATTGAAATAGATTCATGACAAATATATTGAAGAACAATTACAATACTCATTTGGAGCTTCAACTTGGCAATGATTTAATAAAAACATAGAACAAATCAAAGTATTTTTTTTTAATTTAGAAAAAAAAAATTAAACCCAAAGAATTTTAAAAAAGTATTTAATTTTATATTTATATATAATGTTTTTAACTATATAAATGGTGATTATAATAAGCATGACAAAGAAACACTACCAGATTGTAGGTTAGTTGTCATTCTTGCTTCCCAATATCGTATTCATCCTCCGTCTCTTATACTCGACCACAATAATTTTTTTGTATCCATCCACAACTTTGTATGTACTTGTCTAATCTCCATCTAGCCAACTAAAAATGATTATTGTTTTGTAACAACATATTTTTACATATTTTTTGTCTAATTTTAAATGTAATCAAATTGAATGTCATAAAATTATAATCTTAGATCATCTATATTATAATTAACTGTTACTCTAAACTTTAGTAGACAATATAAATTTTTAGAATAAATAAAATATGAATTTTATAAAAGTACAATGAATCATCGCATAAGAATGGATTGCATTCATCTTTATGCATGTTTTAGAATGACTTTTATATATTAAACATCAAAATAATATAGAAAAAAATTGATTGTTCAATTTTTTTCCTAGAACAGCGCGCTATAACTCTGGTAATCTTCTGTTCTATTTTTTAACTCCATGTCCATGTGTTTTTTATGAATAACAAATAAAATATTTCGAATATTATTATTATTATAAAAAATAAAAGAAAGTATTTTTTTGCTACTTGGCAGCGACGCTACAAATGAGTTTTATAACTCCATGTACTCTCTTCTTTTTAGATTCCAAATCTTTTCATCACTTCACCACTTTTTCTACCTTTGTCAACTCATTGTCCTCCGTGAAAAAATTCCTAACATTAAAACTTACTTTTGATAATTTGAAAATATTTTATTTTTGTTAAATTAATGACTTAATTGTACAATTTTAGTCTCTAAATCTCAATTGTAATTGTACGATTTAATTTATGGTTTGATTGAATTCAAACAAAAAAATTATAAAAAAAATTGAGTAGAATTTGACACTCAATTTTCCCACACAACTCTATAGTTTGAGAAAATCTTATACCAAGGATTATTTTCGTAATATATCTCTCTCTTTCATTAACACTCTCATGATTTCTTTGTTTGGATTTTCATAGTCGGGGTCCTCTGCATTTGATGGTTTCATTCCTTAGATTATTAGTTATTTATATATTTTGAAAATTTGACATTGAATTTTATTTAAATATTATTTTAATCTCCTAAAAATATTATAAAACAATAATATATAATTCTTAAATATTTTATATTTTTGTAATTAATACTTAACAACAGAAGTATCAATTTAGAATAGTACTTAATTTTAGAACAATTGCAATCCCGATCACTATAAAGGTATTCTTTTTTTTTTATAACTACTATATAGGGTATTCTTAAACATAGTTCAAAAGAAAATTTCAATGTTACAAGAGATAAAAACACTAATAATAAACACAGTGAATCCCTATTTCATTCAAACACAAAAGAATAATCTTAACAACATTCTTTTATCCTACCTATAGCAAATTTATTTGCAACTGTTTAATGGCTCCGATAACTTTAGAAAGATCAACACCAAGAGCAAGAACATTAGTTCCTATAACACCATAGAAGTTGACAATTGGGTTTGCAGTCAACCATCACTATTCCAGCATAGTCATGCAAGTAGTGAACTTCCACCTGTTACATAAAACAAACAATACAAATTACTTCCAAGCTTGTTATGCAAAATGGTTGACTATCTTACCTTTCCAGACCTTTGGTCAGGAACTTGAAACTAAAGATAGCCTCCAGACCAGGAGCAGGTTCATTAACAGTGATAGTTATGAAAAGCTGGAATGCACAAGCATTAACTAACATTAGTGAAATGGTCATAGGAATATAAAACTCATTTGTAGACAAAAAGACATTAAAGAAGAAAACATGAGGAAACACCCTTCAACCTCAGCCTACACATAACCATGTCCATGACAATCCCATTTTCAATCTTTAACCATGTCCATGAGAAAACTGCATAGTTTTCAACAATGTACACTTCATCTAAAATATTCATTGGACTATCTTCAGAGAGTACGTTTCTTAAATGAAAAAGTCGTGATAGTTTTACATATGAATCTCCATGTTTGAAGAAGATTCATTGGGAAAATATGTATAGTGATATCTATACATTATGATTTGGGCAATTTCAGTATAATTGGACCATGATTTGGTAGTGTTAAAAGTTTATAGGCATGAAAGTCTAACCCACCACTAAATATACATCAACCAAAATCACAAGGGACAACACAATTAATTTTAAATAGTCAAATGTTAGTTTTTAAACTATAAAACTGAAATATAATAAATAATAACTACCATCAAATCATCTTAACTTAGACACACATGTATCTTAGAATTGCTTGAGCACTCATAACACAATCCATGATGATTTTTTAGGCTCAATAGCAACAGACACACAGTAAAACATATAATATAAATAATATAAAAGGCATATTAAATTTCACCATCTTCTTGCTTAAAACATGGATATCTCCTTACTTCAACAATATCATATTGAAGGGTTCAGTCCTAGGGGCCTAGGTCTGCAATTTTCCCCTTAATCAGCAAGCATGCAATGATGCATTGTAAATGAAAGTCAATCATCTGAAAGGTTGAGAAAAAAAATTATTTGATTGAGCTAACCATGTGCAATTTTCTTTTTCAAAGTTCATGTTTTATAATAAACTTAGGCATTATATCAGCTAAAACATTTCAAAGTTCATTTGGGCATTATATCAAACACATAACTTGTAACCCATAAATCAGTCCAAAACAAATAAAAACTCCTCCTATCATTCAAACAAAATGCAGAAAGACTCGTATATCATTATCTAGATAAAATAGAGCATTGGACAATACTACACAAATACACAAATGACAGTTAATATAAATAGAACCACTACATTACAAAAAGGATAGAAAGTAACAGGTTTTAAAATAGACCATGAGTTGTTAAAAAGTCTTTGAAAATCCATTAATGTAAATATAAAATAGACCAGGAGTTCATAGATAGATTAAAAATATGTTTTATTTGTGTAACAAGCCTGAAATTCATAAATTAAAAATATTTCATATTCCACAATTTTAAAGGAACTAAATTTTATATAGAGACTTTGAAATAAGCAAAATACCTATTTCCCTGCAATCCTCCCAATAATGCTTCAACAAGCAACTTTCGTACCTTGTCTGATTTGAAAATTTAGATAAGCATGATTAGTTTCAAATCCTTGCTCAAAAGCTGATACATGGAAAACTCAACTTACATGAATAGATTCAAATACAATGAGGAGTATCTCTTCACCAACACTAATAAACTTCAAAGTAACCTTTTCAAATGATAAAATATAATTCTCTTCAAATGATAAAAGATTATTAATACAACCAAAGTAGTAATTTGATTGCCTAAAGGCATAGAAGAGTATAAAAAATTAGAAGAGTATTAGAAATTGCTCTCAAGCTTTACTCATTTTTTAAACAAAAAAACCACCTCATAAATGAGTATCGACATTATTGAATTACTACCATGTGTGTGGTTGGATTAACTTTGTGAACACAAGTTTTAGATGCAAAAGAAGAATGAAATAGAGAACAATATAAGCAAAAAAAAATTCTTCTGAAAAACAAAATTACAATATACTAAGAACAACATTTCATTGTTAGTTATCGCGTATTTGCTTTGTACTTCAAATTAGAAATGGTGCAAAGTACTTCAAATTAGTCCAAACTCAATGAATAATTTGTTTCATTAAAGCCACTGGGAAGGAAGTGAGAAGATTAGTTACCTTTTGGTATACGATAGACAAACTGTTAAATTCATCAAATATGTGATATTTGATTTCATTGCTATGAGTATCAGTAAATACTAAAATTGCTTGCTTTTGAGGGTTAACCACACTCTTTGCCACCAATACGTTGTATTGGAGAAGCCTGTAATAAACTAAGGCCCTATCACAAACATCCTTGCAATTAACAAAAAACTAATTTAACATACCACAAAGCAAATATTCAAACAATTCACTGTTACTCACGTATTTGCTTTGTACTTCAAATTAGAAATGGTGCAAAATACTTGAAATTAGTCCAAACTCAAAAATAATTTGTTTCATTAAAGCCATTGGGAAGGAAGCGAGTAGATTAGTTACCTTTTGGTATACACCAGACAAACTGTTAAATTCATCAAATATGCAAGATTTGATTTCATTGCTCTGAGTATTAGCAAATACTGAAAATGTTTGCTTTGGAGAGTTAACCACACTCTTTGCCACTAATACGTTGTATTGCAGAAGCCTATAATAAAATAAGGCCCTATCACGAACATCATGCAATTAACAAAAAGCTAATTTAACAAACCACAAAACAAATATTCAAACAATTCACTGTTAGTTGCATCGTCAAGAATCAAGACCCTATCAAATTATCATTTCTTTTGTACACAACTACACATCCTGCGATTAAAAAAACACATCTCTCAACCACCTTGCAACTATTTTAACATAGAGGAGATTGTGGTATGTTAAATTAGCTTTACTCAAACTTGTGATTGCTTGATGCAATTCATTGTTTTAACAATTCACTATTTTAATGCAGGCATGAAATCTCATCGGCCACATGTTTATGTTTATTCCAATTTTGTCAATATGAAACCAATAAATTTTCCATTGAATACACCAACACAAAAAACAATTATAGTTATTTAGCAATGAAATACAAATGCTATGCTTGCTATGATTATAATGTCATGGCAAAATTATAATGACATCAAAGGAAACTGAAGAACATATGGTAAAGTGAGGTTGACAGGTGGCTAAAATTGGACACCATGTGACAACAATGAAAGTAAGCCAAATTTATCATCAACCACATCTCCAAAGCCAGAAAATACATCCTTAAGAGATTGATCATCAACTCCATATGGAAGGCCTGGAATAGCAAAGTCCAAAATAATAAAACCATAAGAAAACTGGTGACCAAGTGTGTGGTTTGTATCCACACCTATTTTTCCAACAAAAGTGAATACCTCCAATGAAAAGCTTGTTTGAAGACATGCAACGAATGTAATTAAGCATGGATGAAACATGTGTTTTTGTGCTGCACACTCTGCCTCAAAACATTTCCAACCTTATTACAGAAGGTCACTATGCTTGTTTCCTAATACAAAAAATTGAAACCAGTTATTGTAAGGATTAATAGAATAAAAATGCATCATCATGATAGCCATAACCAGATGACAAATTCTAAAAGGTCATGAGCTTCACTTCTCAAAAAAACTAAAACAACTTTCTAGGCATTATAGTCGTCATTTGGCAGACATAAAAAAACACTAAATAAGGAAATCATAAAGCAACCTCGACATTAATAAACAGGAAATATACTTCAAAAGATGATATCGTACCTCGTTGATAGCAAGCATTTGGTTTGTTGCTCTTCTTCACCTTTTTCAATTTTCTCATAAAATACCTCATTGAAACCAAAATAAATTCAAAATTATACAAACAATCCCTAAATCGTAGAATTCAAAAACAGAGGCAAAACAATACATGGCGCAAAACATTACATCAAACATGTCAGAAAAATAAAACTGTTAAAAAGGGAAAAAAAGAAAGAAAGAGAGAAACATAGAGGAGAAGTTCAAATTGAAAATTTTGAAATTTGAATTTGAAAATAAAGTTGTTATCTATGAATTTGAATTTGAAGTTGAAGAACAATGCAAGCATAGCAAGGAACCCAGCCGAAGAATAAAATATTGCCAAAAAAAAGCGAGAAAACTACATGTGGCAAGTGATTGTTCTTTTATTACTAATAATACTAAATTACTAATTACTAACAATAACAATAGATGGATTACAGAAACTTGCTAATTGCACCCAATTTTTTTTATAAGTACACCCTACTTTTTCTTTTTAAACCTTAAATATTCATTATATCCTTTTTTTCATCTCTCACATGTTCTCTCTAACGCATAGGCAACGATATTACTGTACACACGGGTATCATATTAGTAAAATTGAAAAACACGTCTAACAAAAACACTCCTAAAATGAAGAGAATTTATGAAAAAATATAATAAATTCATTTAAAATTTAAATGAAAATACGTTTACATAAATAACATATTTACATTTTTGTTTTCTATAGTATAAATATGTAATATGTTATTAAAGATAAACATGTTTAATATTAAGGCTTAATTATAATTTTGATCCCTTACGTTTTTAAATTCATGATTTTAGTTTTTTTAATTTTTAATTATAACATTTGGTCCCCCGATAGATTATTAATTAATAATTATGATTATTAGAGTTTTAAATTAATTATAAATTAAATAAAAATTATTAATCATTAAATTTTTTTAATAAAAGAGTATTAATTTTAATGTAATGTTACTGTCTTTAGGTGCGACAATGAAGGTAGAAGATGTATTTACGAAAAAGAGAAAGAATATAGTGTTGTGAAAAATTATAATTAATAATTTCTTTATTCAATTTTTTAATAATTAATGATTTTGATTAATTTATAATAAACTTACTAATTCAATTAATTAAAATTATTTGTTAATAATCTATTATGAGAAACAAAATCACCAATTTATAAGATTAGAGTAAATAAATGTTACAATTAAAATCTAAAGAGACCAAAATCATGAATTTAAAAAATTAGAAAAAATAAAATTGCACTTTAATCTAATATTAACTTTTTTTTTAGGATAGAACCTAGGAAAAAAAATCCACTCATTTTTCTTTTATTCTTTTTCTATTACTCTCAATTCAAACAACTTAAAACTTATCCAATTTTTACTCGTTATTTTTTTCTTCTTAAAAACTTTCATCATCCAAATAATTAATTTTAAAGAAGAGAGAAAATTGTATAATCTGCTTGCTGACTGCAGTTCTCTTTTCAAACTGCAGCAGATCCATTCCAAACATACGAGGGAGGAAACTGACGAAATTTTTGAGATAACAATCCTCACGCGTTCCTAGCATGTTTCGGAAAAAAAGAACAAACTATTATTTTCAACGGTGTGTTTTTCGTGTTATACAGATTGTATAGAGTTGTATCTTATCACCTGATGTGACTATATGGCCAATTGTCTACTTAATCAACCAACCAAGACTATGTTCCTTCCAGAGAGAAAGACACACGTAAAAAATAAAAATAAACAATAAAATAACATGACACTTATATTTTTTATATTTTATTTTATTTTTTTCTTTTCACTTTACATAACTGTGCCTAAGCAAATTGATTCTAACAAAAATTAATTATAAAAGCATGTTTAAGTTTAACAATATAATAATATATTAATTTTTGTTATTGGAATAAGTTTATATTTTATTTTGTGATTGACTGAGGAAAAAAAACCCACAAAACACTAGAAATCCGGCGAAAAAGTGATAACAGTTTCATTTAGAGAAAAAGCTCTAAACTGATACCAAGGGTCCGAACAAAATTAATTGAACAATAAGCTACTTGATTAGTTTCTCTATGTTGTAAATATGATCTCCATCATTTATGAAATTCTGAATCATTCGGACTTGGAACAAGTTTATATAGTATGGAGGATTTCCCAAAAGTAAACTTTATACTACAAATACTTATAAGATACAGTTACTTACAAATATATATATTTTTATTATTATTATATCAAACAGAATCAGTAATATTTATATTTTGTTCAATTAATATTTTAATTTGAAACAAAAATTAAATACAAATAAAAAATTATAAAAGTATGAGTTTTTTTTTAACTTTTTTAAAATTAAAACAAATTTATTCGTGCTCAAATATTATGTTATATGCCAACAAAAAAAAATATTGTTATATTATGCATAAAAATATTGTTATATTATGGTGACCACTTAAATTGTTTTAATATAAGATAAAATGTTGATATTTATTTTTTCTTTCTTTTTTTGCTAAAAGCACAATATTTCAATAACTGGAAGTTATAAAACCAACTCTTGGAATATACAAATCAAGAAAGTGAATTTTATTTCTTTTAGCATTTTTTTTTTCATGTTATAAAAAAATAAGTTTTCTCCAAACACACAAATAGAAAAATGAATCCCTATTAGCATACTTAAAAATCAAAACATCTACCAATTGTGGTGGATTTTGTTGGTGTGGTTATTTAAATTTTTGATAACATCGGAGATTCTCTAACTTGTGTTTGTTTTAAAGAATAATATGTATTTTTAAGAATTATATTTTCATAAATAATTACATTTAGGAATATTATTTTCATAAATATGTTTGTTTGTTTTTTGTAATTTTAGAGAAAAATAAAAATTTATTAATTAAATGATTGAAAAATAAAAAAGTGAAAGAAATAAGTGGAAATAACTAAGTATTTAATTTCCATTCTTATAGAAACATAAGAAGATATCCACCTTTCACTATGAGAACAAGAAACACGAAAAAATATGAATACTTTATTCAAATATTGTACTAAACAAGAAATGCGATATTCTTATGTTTACTTTTTTTTGGAAATCTTTTTAATTTCTTGAAACAAATACAACGTATGGCATAAACAAGTTAAATCAATGGGTTAATAGTGTTAGTTCATAGATTAAATATTTTAATTACTTATTAATTAATAATTTTAAATATTATTTAATATTTTAAAATTTATTAGATAATTATTATTTGTTGTTTGATTAATACAGAAGTTCTAATTTTGATTTTCCTATGATTTTTAATCTGTAATCTTGAATTCTTTTTTCTTTTCTCTCGTAATTTTGATTTTCTTATTTTAAGAAATTTATAATTTTGATTCAATCTTAAATTTTGTATACATTTTTTTATATTTTAATTAATTAAATTATTTTTATAATATCTTAAATAAATGCATTGAATTTAAAACTGAATTAAAAAAACACAAATTAATCTATTAGTAACCAAGTGCATTTGGTGAAACTGAGTGGAGTATTGCCTCCACATTGATGTGAATGAAGCACAATCCCTCACTACTAGCTCTGCCTAATATGACTTATCTTGAATAGCCTTTGACAATATGGTTCATACAGACACTGGTTGTGGAAGGGACAACTCTGCTGCAACAGTAATAGGAGGATCAAAACTTGACTTAATTATAGATTTGTTTCTTAAATTATTTTAAATAATTTAATTTAATTTTTAAAATAAATTAGAAATCAAATTAATCAAAATTTTAAAAATAATTTAGAGCCTAGATTGATAATTAAGAATTCAAATTTGTGGGGAAGCATTGAAGTTAAATATTATGAACCCATCTGGTGTTGTGTGATGAACATTGGTCTGCTTCTGGATGTACTTGGGAATTGAGCCTTGGCAAGAATTTCTTCTATTGAGGTGAGTCTCTTTGAAAAAACCCAATTGTTTGAATTATAGATTTTTTTTACGTTGATTTAGACACCGAATAGTTTGAATTGTTTAACATAACTTATCATCTGAACAATTTAGATTAATATCATTTGAATTGTTTAACAATTCGTAACTGAATACCGTAAATCACTTTTATCTTCAAAATTTAAATATGCTTCTAATATCAAGAATAAATCAACGTGAAAAAAAATCTAAATTGTAAATCAATTTAAAATAATTTTTAAAATAATTATTATAAAAATCAATAATTTCTTTTGACAGAATAAAAATCAACAAACTTATATTATTATAATTGAATGAAAATATAAACAATTTTTTTTTTATAAAAAATTACAACAATTAATATTGTTAATGTAGTTTTGATTTATAATTATTTATTAACTTTTGGCTTATTTATTATTGCCTAAAATATATGTTTGGTCATTTATCTTTTTGGTAAAATTTGTTTTGATTTTTCTATCTTTTAAAAATTTCATTTTTATCTTTTATTTTTGCAACCTAACTCAATTTATCCTTCAGCTAGTTTGTCACAAACATAATTAGTATTTTAAATTTTAAAATAATTAATTTTAGCATAGCAATGATAAAAAATCATCATGATATTTGAATTAATTATTTTGGTTGTTTTATTAAAGTAATTAATTTTTGGATATATTTGTTTATTTTATTAATGCTTCAATTATCATTTGAGACCCTTGTTGCCGCGTCTAATTTAATTTTTTTTGCTAGATTTATTTATTAAATCCTTTAATTAATACTACTAGTAGTATTTGACACTAAGTTCGAAAAGGATAGAGTAAAAATTAAATTCTTGAACTGATTTTAATATTTGGCACTAAATTTGAAAAAGGATAAAGTAAAGATTGCATTGAAGAGGGGGGAAAAACAGAAAGAAGACGAGGGGAAAAGGGTAGGAAAAGACGAAAAAGTAGAAGGTAGAAATATATTCTCCTTTGTTTTGTTTTTTCCAATTTAAAACCATCGTTCCTATTCATCCTACAGTTTCGTGGTTGCGTGCCTATCGTATGGAGCTTTTTTATGGTTCGTCGTCGTCGCCGTCGCCGTCGCCGCCACCACCCCAAAACATCTCCTCTGTTTTCTCTGCCTGATTCTCACCGCAAACCCTAATTTCGCGCCCAATTCAATTATTCATTCATTCAACCAAACCATGTTTCAATGGCGGAACTTTGCGAAATCAGCGGAGGCCACGTTCTCGCGGTGGGCCCTCAAGAGGGTTTGCAAGTTCTTCCTCAAGAAGAAACTGGGCCAGTTCATCCTAGGCGAAATCGACCTCGACCAGCTCGACGTTCAACTCTCGCAGGGCACTATTCAGCTCTCCGATCTCGCGCTCAACGTCGACTTCGTCAACTCAAAGGTTCTATTTTTTTTTTCTTTCTGTTCCTCAATTTTGGGAAAATTCCTAGGACTAGGCATTGGTGGTGTTAATATTGATGATTTGAGTGAGGTATGTATGCATGCATAGGTTGATAGTAATGAAAGAAAAAAGGTGTTGGGATGTGAATGATGGAATTAAAGTAGGCAATATTGTGTTATCAATGCCCAAGGAGGCGGTCCACGACTAAACTTAAGTTAGTTGATAAAATTCTTATCGTTGATCGTGTATGCGTGTATGTATGGTTAAGGTTAGGATGTAAAGTCATGTGGGCTTGTGTAACTTCAAATTTTGGTCAGCTAGGTGAGAGATTGAATTTTCAAGTTTGGTTCTTTTTGTTGATAAATATAAGATTTGGTGAGTTGGGTCTTAGGGGGGCTCGCCAGGGTCAAGGCAGGCTTCGTGGATCAAAGAGTGGTTTCCTGATAGTGCTGTCACTTGATATGCTCCTCACGCATGTCATAAGGACTAAGAACCCGTTTGGATAAATAACTTAATTAAGGTCTTATTAATAGTTACTTATATAAAAGTACTTATGTATGAGTTTGTTTTTATATTTGAAGGGGAAATAGGGTTAAATTGTTTTTATACAATCTATAAGCTGCTTTAGCTATCCTAGAGAACTTATTGAAATAAGTTGAAAATAGCTTATGGACATATCATAAGCTATTGTCATAAGTTTTCCCAAACACATACACAGGTGCTTGTTTTATATGTTAAGTCAAAATAAGTTGTGCATAAGCTCTTCCAAATAGAGCCTAAGTACATCAAATAGTGCTAGTTGTAGGAATAGTGTGAATTCTTCATGTAGGGTCGGAAGTTTCATCACAATGTAAACTCTAAGATTATTTTATAGAATTGGAAGGTTTTCTCAGCTGAAAACCATCAAGAGTAATTGTTTTATTTTTTATGTAGGGTTGGAAGTTTTATCACAATGAAAACTTAAGATTATTTTTATAGAATTGGAAGGTGTTCTCAGAGTAATTGTTTTATTTTTTTCATTAGCTTATTGCTTTCCTCTGCTAATGTTTAACAGTTTGGCAAGACATCATCCTTAATGGTTAAAGAAGGTTCAATTGGCTACCTGTTGATTAAAATGCCTTGGAGTGGTAAAGGTTGTGAGGTTGAAGTGAATGGACTTGAAATAGTAGTTTCTCCATGCACAGATAAAATGTCAACTAGTGAAGGTGAAACTTGTGGCTTGGATGATAGTGACAATCAACACCTCAAAAGCTCAATGAGGACTGAGCATGAAGTATTAGATGATGCTCAGAAGTCAACTTCAATGGATGTTCATGAAGGTGTTAAAACTATTGCAAAGATGATAAAGTGGTTGCTCACAAGCTTCCATGTTACAATAACAAATATAATTGTTGCATTTGATCCATCCTTAGATAATGAAGAAAATAAAACACATTGTCGTCATTCCTTAGTTCTTCAGATTTCTGAAATACAATGTGGAACTAGTCTGTCTGAAGATGCCAATTCAAATGTTGATGTCCTTGGTATAAGCCGGCTAACAAACTTTGTAAAATTTCGTGGAGCAGTTATTGAGCTTCTCAAAATAGATAATGAAGATGTATACTTTCAACATGAATCAGGAGCAGGATGTGGTGAACCTGTTTTGGGGTCAAATATAGCAACATGTCCAATCATGACTGGGAACCAAGGTGGATTTAGTGGAAATATTAAATTAAGTATTCCTTGGAAAAATGGTTCTTTGGACGTTTGCAAGGTGGATGCTGATGTTTGTGTTGATCCCATAGTGTTAAAGTTTCAACCTAGCACTATTAGATGGCTATTGCAGTCATGGGAAACTCTTAAGAATCTGAATAAGGGTGGAAAAGGTTGCACAAATCACAACTCAAGAGGATCTGCCCAATTGAATTCTACATTGTTCTGTCATTCATCAACTTCAGTTTCTATTACCAATGCTCCCAGTGAGATGATGACTGCTAATGGTAGTTTGACAGCTGATTACACTTCTTTAACCCAACCTGAAACCCTTGCTGAAGATTTACTTCCTGCGGCTCATCTTATATCCAATTGGGTGCCATTGTCTACTCATATAAATCCTAAAGATGGTATTCAAGAACCTGATTTTGGGGCAAGGTAGGTCCTTCTTTTTCTCCTTTTAAATGTTATCATTGTTAGAGAAGCATTTAATTGAAATAAATTGCTATTGGCAGTCTCTCTGGAGACCTTGACAGATCACAATTCTGAAAATCTTATTGAGTTTGGCCAATTCACTTCACCTGACAATCTAATAATTAAAATTTTCCCTTTTGCTCCATGTTGTTGAATAGTAAAATTTCCTATGCTACTTTCTGATTAAAATTGATCTTCCCCTCCCAAAGAGAAAAAGAAACACTCAATTTGAAAACTTTGAAAATTTTCTAGTTTACTGGATGTATGTGTTACAGATGAGTCTAAAAACTTTAACATGGTAGTATAAATTAATTTGTGTTCACTGTATTATCAATGAAACTTTATGATTACTCTCAGGTAAACTTTATAATTTGTGTATGTTGTGCAATTTTACTTAATGTACGCAATGTTAACACATATCATTTCCTTAGGATAGCTATTATGTACATTATAGCTAAATCAACTATGTATTATTAGCAGTTTATAGGTCTTCCCTACATTTATTGACTCTGAATCTGTTGATATGTTATGGAAATTCCTGCAGTGTGGACCAGTTTTTTGAATGTTTTGATGGAATGAGAAATTCTCAATCAGCTTTAGGGAGCAGTGGAATGTGGAATTGGACATATTCAGTTTATAGTGCTATTACTGCTGCATCCAGCCTTGCTTCTGGATCTTTGCATATTCCATCTGGTACTTGACTTCTCAAAGCTATTATTTTTAGTTGTTAATTTGTTATGGAAACTTTATATCTTGTGTTTAGTTCAAACTTTATATGTACTGTTCACTCTTGCATAGTGCATCTTTTCATGTCTGTATACAGGGAGACTACTTTTTCTAATGTTTGTGCTGAACAAATAAGCATACAAAATATATACTGTTTCCTTTTGATTGTTTGTCTGTTACTAATGTTGTTTATGATATTAATAAACAGAACAGCAACATATGGAAACCAATCTCAGGGCTACTTTTGCTGGAATATCTGTTGTTTTGTCCTTCTGCGTTGATGAACAGAATAATTTTTCTGACCCTGAAATCGGTCACAAGGTTGGATTACAAATTGATTATCTTGGTGCAGAGTGCAATGACATTGTTATTGCTTTGCAGGTAAATTTTGCTTCTATGCTTTCTCCCAAACCCCCTTGCATTCTCTTTACCCATGGCTTCATGCTTGCATTGTGATGCCTATCTACCTATATCTACTTTCTCATACTTGTTTTTGAATAAATTCCTCCACTCTAACTCTAAATGCATTGTAAACCCATTAGGTATGCCCTCAAGGTATGACTCTTAATGGAAAGGTGAAGCATGTAGAAGTTGCTAATTTCTTGAACATTGGAATTGATGCTAAAAATCAAAGTGCTTTGGTTCAACACCTACAAGCTAAGGTCCTTGATGCTCTCCCTTCATCTACCTCTTACAATGTAGATTCACATTCATTAATTGGGCCAGTTGCAACAGATTTTCCATTTGGAAATAATGATTGCTTGTTGAAAGTTACATTGTTCAGAACTTTTGGTGTCACAAATTGCAAATGTTCAACGCAATCAAGTTCATCAGATGGTTGTCAGAAAGGGATGACATCATTCTCACTGAACTTGCCCCCATTTATTTTCTGGGTAATCTTTTCAGTAATAAATGTTCTCTTGAATCTCATAAAGGAAGTTGAAAAATCACTTGAAATGCATAATAAAGTAAAGGAAATTCTGTCTGAAGTCTCAGATTATAAGTGTGGATCATCTCAGAGTGATATGAAGGAAGGTTCTGGTCCCTGTGTGACATCTTTCTCCACAACAGAATGCTTGCATGGTGATATATCAATTTCTAATGCAAGAGTGATACTGTGTTTTCCTTTTGGAAGGGATAGGGATCATAAAAATTCATTTTCCTGGGAACAGTTCATTGCTCTTGATTTTACTTCATTGTCACCTTTGAACAAGGGTTGCACTCCAGATTATAGTCAAACTTCAAATGCAAGTTCGAAGAAAAGGTTTCCTTCAGTAGCTGCTCAATCTTTTCAATTGAGTTTCTATGATCTTGACATCTACTTGATCACATCAAGTAATGAGAATGGTAGAATCACTTCCTATGATGTGCAGAATGAGAAATTTTCTGCTAGCTGCTTCTTTTCTATTTTTCATAGAAGTGGATGTTTCTCTGTTGTTCGTGTTGTTTGGCAGGGGGGTCAAGTGACTGGTCCTTGGATTGCTAAGAAAGCCAGATTATTTGCCAATTCAGAGCAAACAAGGGGCAAAGATGATATTGGAGGAAGGGGGTATGAGTTTGCATCTGCATCAACAGTGAAAGATATGGAAGATTGGAAATCTCAAACTCAACAAGAGATGATTCTAAGCTCATCATTTCTCATGCATGTCCATCTATCTCAAGTTGTGATTAATGTGAATGATTCAAAATATAAAGGCATACATCACATTCTACATCAGATGCTGAATGCATTGGCATGTGTGACTTCTAAGGAAGCCAATATTGAGAAGGAATCTTCTGTCTCACAATCATCAGTATTTTTGGAATGTGATTCTCTAGAAATTCTTATTAGTAGGGATACATCTGCGAGTATCAAAAGTTCAATCAAGAGTGAAATTCCTGGAATGTGGAATCAATTCAGGCTGAAGGTTCAAAAGTTTGAGTTGCTGTCTGTCACTAATACTGGTGGTGTTAAGGCTGTGAGTTTTTTCCGATTAACTCATGGTGAAGGCAAGTTGTGGGGGTTTGTCACCGGAGTTCCTGATCATGAGTTTCTTCTGATTACTTGTAGCAACTCCTCTGTGAAGCGAGGTGATGGAGGAGGTTCTAATGCATTATCTTCTAAATGTGCTGGTTCCGATGTCATTTGTCTCTCTGACCCAGAGATTTCCCATAGTATTACATCTGTAACTGTCAGTTGTGGTACGGTTTTAGCTGTAGGTGGTCGTTTGGATTGGTTTGATGCAATATTATCCTTTTTCAGCTTGTCTGCTTCTAATACCAAAGATGCAGGTGATACTAGTATGCCAAAGAAGGAACAGAATATCTCTTACACGACTTATTTTGTTCTCTGCTTGATTGATATTGCTTTGAGCTATGAGCCTTATATGAAGAATCTTGTAGTTCAGAGTGAACTTAATTCAGAGTCTGGCTGTTCTTCTATCAAAAAAGATACGAGTGAACAATGCGTTTCATGTTTGTTGGCTGCATCCAGCTTAACTCTTTCAAATTCATCTTCGAAAGATACAGTTGGAAGTGTTTTCCAAATCAGAGTGCATGACCTGGGGCTTCTTCTTCATTTAATGTCAGAACTGAATTCTTTGTCTGGCATTTATAGTGTTGAACATCTTCAAAAGACTGGTTACTTTAAAGTTGCTCAGGAGGCTTTTATGGAGGCTATTTTGAAAACAAACTGTGCTAGTGGTCTTCTTTGGGAACTGGAATTATCTAAATCTCACCTTTCTGTGGAAACTTGCTACGATACAACTGCTACTCTGATTCGTTTGGCTGCTCAACTTCAGCAATTATTTGCACCTGATGTGGAGGAATCTATTGTGCATTTGCAGAATAGGTGGGATAATGTTCAACAGGCACAGCAAAGGAATGAATTTAAAAATGAAAATAAGAATCTCAGATTTGATTCGATGTCTGCAACTTCTAAACAGTACTCCGCTCAAACATTTTCAACCGATGGATCTAGTATAGCTGGCTTGATGGATGAAATATGTGAAGATGCATTTCAGGTAAATAACAATAATGCGCACCAATCTTATCCTTTTGAATCAGGGTTTTGCATGCCACTTGATGGAAGCTTAATTGAGGTTGGTCAGATGAATTTGGATGAGCCTGAAGTTCTCTCTCATGAATTGACTTTGACTGAGTCAGTGTCTGTGATAGGACCAGAAGGTAGTCACACTTCATATCTGCAAGAAGGTTGCTTTCCAGAGATTATAGAAAGCTATTGTTTGTCTGACTTACGCCCTCTGTCGGAGCTATCTTTAGGTATACATTCTGATGAGCTTTCTAGACACAAACTGAGGAATGTGGAACATAGAGAGATTGAAAGAGGAAGTGGTGGATGGTATGGAGGCACCTCTCTAAAAGTATTAGAAAACCACATTTCAGAGGAAAGCAAACAAGCTGGACCATTAAAGGTTGTAGATCATCATGGCATGCTTTCATCTGATGGTAGTTCATCATATGGTGAGACTTGTGGACGTGTAATTCTTAAGAAAATTGATATAAGATGGAGAATGTATGGGGGTTCTGACTGGCTTGACTCAGAGAAAAGTGGACCGCATTCTGGGAGAGACACATCCGTTTGCTTGGAACTTGCATTGTCTGGGATGAAATTTCAGTATGATGTATTTCCAGTTGGTGGGCTACGTGTATCTAAGATGTCTGTCTCTGTTCAAGATTTTTTTCTGTATGACAGAAGCCAAGATGCACCTTGGAAACTGGTAATTTTGAAAGTTTAGTTGCTTTAAATTACACGGCTTTACATCAAACATCTTTAAACTTACAAGTTCTAGATTTTGATATTTCTGTTTTTGAATTGAAAGGTATTAGGATATTATCACTCAAAAGGCCATCCTAGGGAATCTTATTCGAGAGCATTTAAATTGGACTTGGAGGCAGTGAGACCAGATCCTCTTACTCCCCTTGAGGAGTACAGGTAAAGCGATATAATACCATTGGTGATGGTATAATCTATCCCTTTGCAAACCTTATCATTAGTTGTGACTGAAAATAGGCAGACTGGTTTGGGAATTGCTTCAACTTTCTTCAAGTAGTTGTAGTCCTTATAGCTAGGCAACTAAGTCTTTTTGGCTAAAATATAGTATCATGGTGATGACTTGTGATTGCCAGGTTCCTCATAGTTTTACATGGCAGTTACATTGTTAATTACAATTTTCGTGGCTATCTATTTATTTATGTTGTTATATACATGGAGATATTAGATATCCTGGTCTTTCTTCAGAACTAAAGTTCAGTTGATGACAGCATTCCCTAAAACTTTTAAAATAATATATAGGAAAAATGAAGTATGACGTTCCTCATACATTACATGCTTTTCTTTCTTCTTTTCAGGTTAAATGTTGCTATTTTACCTATGCTGTTACACCTACATCAAAGCCAGCTTGATTTTCTTGTTAATTTCTTTGGGAGAAAAAACACATTGAAGGATCAGTTTCCTAATAGTTGTCAAGATTTGGAGGGTTCAAAATCATTGCCTGAGACGACTCAGAAAAATAAAGATCTTGCATTTCATTCAATTGCACCAGAGGCACTGCTTCCCTATTTCCAGGTAAGTTGTGTTCTATAATGATTAACTTTATAATTTCTTGTTTTGTTATATTTTTGGACTGTACAGTGTTCTGTACTGCAACATGATGTAAAGAAATATGGAAAACCCAATTATTATACCAATCAATCCAGTTTCTACACTTAGCTGAAGAAGTGTTATATTCAATTGAAATGTTGCTCCCATCTATATCGTAATTGTGTTTTGGTGAGAATTAAGTTGAAGAAACACTTGCGATCTAATACTCACCTTAAACTCTATTTAAGGCATGTTAATTTGATAAGCTTTTCATCTAGCTGGTCATATTAATATATTCATATTTTAACTTTGGTTTCAGAAGCTAGATATATGGCCTATTAATGTTCGGGTGGATTACAGTCCCAATCGTGTAGATCTAGCAGCATTAAGTCATGGAAAGTATGTAGAACTTGTAAATCTTGTCCCTTGGAAGGTAAAATTTTCTCTTCAACTTTCGATTTAATTTCTTTCTTATTGTTGATTAAGTTTAGATAAAAAAATGAGTCCATCCCAGCTTTATAGGCCCGGGTTGTACTTTGCTTTCTTACTTTTGTTTTCTAAATTACCCATATTATCACCTGATGGCTCAGTGTTGTAAAGAGTATAACATCAATTTTTGCTATTTTATTGGGGTGAGTATAAGTGGCAGATAGGTATTGTTTTTTACAAGTAATTTACAGGACAACTCTGTTTCCTTATATTTGTCCATATCAAAACATTGTTTAAATAAACCATTCTCTTTTAAACTGATCTTGTTGTGCATGTCTACTCAGATATAAGGATTTTATATGCTGTCGCATCGGCACTCCTGGTTGTGTACTCTGAAAATCATATAACTAGCATTGCTGACCCTTTTTATTTCCAATAATGTGAAAATAAATCATTTGTTGCTAAAGGTTATTAGAGTATACTTACTCCACCAAGTGTTTTTACTTTGTGTATTTTGTTTTCTATTATCTTTGAGCTGTCAGTTAACTGATAGTTAGTTATAGCTCTAACTAGAGTTAGTTTGTAAGCTGGCTGATTCATCTCTTTTCCTCATGTGGACTTGGTTGAGGGGATGGGAAAGGGACTTCAAGGTTCCTTTCCAGTGTTGGTCTTCAGCAATGCCTCTAGTCTTTATTTAATTAATGTTTTCACTGTAGGGCAGGGTTGGGGCATGTTGTTTGTTGTTTGTTTTTGTTCCTGCTCGTATAGGATCCCTTCCCTTTATATCTTGTAGTACCTCTGGTACTTCTTATTATTAATATAAATTATCTTTGCATTTCAAAAAAAAAAAGTTTGTAACAAACAGGGCTAGTTTACAGTTAGACTTCAAGTCTCTCTATATATAGAGATGACTCTATTCTTTGTAACTTGCTTTTTCATTTTTCTGATCAATGAGAAACCAGAGTTTCTCAAACTCTATTAAAGGTGAAGCATAAATATAAAAATTGGTTCTTGGGAGTTGGAACATGTTAATTGAATTCTATGATAATATGTTTGTATGTTGTCCCAGGGGGTTGAGCTTAACCTGAAACATGTTCATGCTTCTGGCATCTATGGTTGGGCCAGTGTTTGTGAAACTACTGTAGGGGAGTGGTTGGAAGATATATCTCAAAATCAGGTCTGCTAACTTGGTTTATATTCCTTGGAGATGTCAGGATTACTTTTTAGCTCTCTTCATATATAATTTTCAATTTGTAGATTCATAAAATACTGCGGGGGCTTCCTACAGTACGGTCATTGATTGCAGTTGGGGCTGGTGCTGCTAAGCTGGTTTCATCACCAGTACAGAGCTACAAAAAGGAGCGGAGAGTGCTCAAGGGTGTGCAGAGAGGTAGGTTAGATTGATAGATATTTCTCTGCTGTTTTACCTGTATAATTTGGCTATGTACCAGCTAATAAAAAGTAAGCTACAGCAGTAGAACTTTATCAAAATATTTATGTGAGATATCTGTTGGTAATGTAACATTTTCGAAATTCAGTCCCAAGAACCACACCATAAAAGCTAGCTGCTGTAGTTGGAGAGCCCAAAGTTTTAAAAAACCCCACACTAAAATCCATAGTTCCAATGTGGGACTCCAATCTCACATCTTGCAATCGGATCCTAACATCCCATCACACTTTGCAGCCCCAAAGCCCATGTGGTCTGGTTGTGTACTGGCCATTTGACTATAATCCCAAGTGAACACAGCAATGCCTGGTGTCACCACCTGTGCTGCTCGATTGCAATTGAGAGACATGGTGAACTCTGGTACCAATTGATAATAAACTTGGGAGAACCATACCACAAGCTAACCATTGTAGTTGGAGGGCCCAAGGCCTTATGAATCCCATACTAGAAACCATACATTTAATGTGGGACTCAAGGCCTATACCTTGCAATTGGATCCTAACAACACTTAAGTCTGATTGACAATATCCTAATTTGATAGTCTTAGCAGATCACTTACTTCCTGATGAAACTGTTATCTTCATTTGTGTACGACAGACTTCTGTTATCACTGAATCTAATTTGATATTCTTAGGGATTAATTGATTCTTTCGAGTTTGTTGTTTAACTATGGCTAATTTACATATTTGTTATTTATTTATAAAATTGTGGTGGACATTTTTAAATTGCAGAAGGATTTCCTAATTGCTTAGGTTATATCAAAAACAGGTTTTGATTTACATTTTAAGAAGTTTAAAGTTTGAGTTTTTTTTTTTATTATTAAGATAATAAGTGGTTACCAAACCACTCTTTACACATTGTTAACTAGTTGATTGGTTGTTGCTAAACTATAAATATTTTTACTTAAGAATCCCTTCTATTCTTAAATAATATTCCGCAAAATACCCTCTAAATGTCTGCTTTGGGGTTGCAGGGCATGTTAGGCCCTATATTGACTGGTACAGAAGCTTTTCATTCGTAAATTAGTAGTTTCTAGTTGTGACAACTCATACAAATTCATTTTTGTGGTTCCTTTTGTTGGCACTTCTGAAGCTTCCATTACTAAATTCAGTTTTTTAAATCCTTTTGAATGATTATAGAATTGTTTGCGTTATTTTCTGGACCACTAAATTCTAATGTTAATTTGCTCTACTCTGGATTGGTTTATATTCTAATGTTTAAAAATAGGTACGATGGCATTTCTTCGAAGCATTTCTCTTGAAGCTGTTGGACTTGGAGTTCATCTAGCTGCTGGAGCCCATGACATTCTGCTCCAAGCAGAAATTCTTGCAAGCATACCCTCTCCAGTTCCTCTGCCTGTAAAAGACAAATCGAAAACAGATGTTCGATCTAATCAACCTAAAGATGCTCAAGAAGGAATTCAACAGGTGAAATGTCAAAGATATTGAGAATGATATGTTGCTTTATGTCAACTTCTTAAACATGTGTTACTGTTACATGAAAGGACAGAAAAAAAGCATGCCCTCTGTAAATAAACACAATCTAATCTGGATAAATTGCTTGCATCACATAATGTATGCTTAGATTAATTACTCATTCCCTTGTAAATAAGGAACATGGATGCTTGGACGATAACAGAAGTTCATTTTGTTCTGTAATTTTTTCCTTGACTATGTTAAGGTTATTTTTCTTGATTTTACAGGCTTATGAGAGTCTTAGTGATGGCTTGGGAAAATCTGCTGCCGTGTTAGTTCAGAACCCCTTGAAAAAATTCCAGCGAGGTTCAGGTGCAGGACCTGCCTTGGCTGCTGCTGTTCGAGCAGTTCCTGCTGCTGCCATAGCCCCTGCTTCGGCTTGTGCAAGTGCTGTACACTATGCTCTTCTTGGATTCAGAAATAGGTCTGTGATAAAGCTCACTTGATTTTAAATGATTCTTTTCTCAGTCAGCAATTTCTTGCTCACCAACTTCTTCTTTCCAAAACTAGATATAACCAGTGTTTTTCTCCCTCCCCCTTTTCAGCCTTGATCCCGAACGTAAAAAGGAGTCTATGGAGAAATATTGTCCAACACAACCCTGGGAAGAAGACTGATTAATGGTGCCATTGGTGAGATATTACTGTGTTTGTACTAAAATGACATTAGAATTTTAAGATTTTGTTTTTAACTCTGCAGATTATTATGTGAGGATTGAATAGTTGATTCTCTTGCTTCCCTGACCAAGCAGATTCAGAAGAGCTTTTTTTTTTAATTTGCTGGGCAGTCTCCCGCGTATCATGTGAGTTAGGCCTCCTTTGTTAATAGAAGATAAGAAAAAATATTGAAGTTAATTGCATATAAAAGAATCTTTGGCTTATTAATTTTGAATGTCATCTCGTAATGATTTGATAGGTGCTATCAAACTAACATTTATGCTTTTCTCATTAAAATGGATGAGATACCTTTTGACAATAACAATTGATTCCTGAACTTTGTTTTTGGAAATAGTACTTTTAGGTAATAGAATCGTCTGAGCATCTGTGACTTCTCTGTCTTATGCATAATAGTGTTATCTGTGTCTCGTTTCCCACTTCTGAATATGTGCTTTGGCTGCAGATGTACAGCAACAGAACCAGTCAGCTGATTCTTTTCTACCAGATTCAGAGTAACTGTAAATATGGGTGGTGCTTGTTAATCATATTCTTATTCAAACGGATGTCATTGTAAGTATGATGACCCCATTGGTGTAGTTAGATGTACATAATATAATATCATTCTTTGAAAACCTTGATATTCTTGTATATTGTCTTTATTTGTTGTAAATAGTGTATCGTGCTTAATACTCAGCAATGTCCAATCTTTTAATTTTACTGTGTTCAGTACCAGAACTGTTGATAATATAGTTCTCTCAATGATGTGGTAACTATATGTTGCCAATGATTGCTGGGAATGTTTTTCCCATGTAATAACAGTAAATAAATACTTATTTATTGATAATTTCTGATTAATGTAAATTAATTGATTTTTTTACCGTGAATATTTTATGCTGGATAGGTACACTATGAGTATCAGATTTCTATTATTTCTTGTTGGCTCCTGACGATACTAGAAGGCCTCAATTGAACTTTGGTTTCAAATTCCTTACAACGAAAATCATGTTTTTGCTAGAGAGGCGTGTACTGAAGGAGTCCTTTGGTGAACTTATTCTTTGTTTGGAAGTGTGATATTAGTAAGACAGGATACTGATTTATTTATATGGTGTGTAAGTGCGGATTTGGCTTCTGAAGCATATGTTTGAAAGTCAAGTTATAAAGGAAAATTGGGGGAGGATGATAAGTTTTTCATTTTTAATAAGTATTCTCTAGTTGATTTCTAAAATAAAAGAAGTAAACTGATAAATTAGAAAAAAAAAACGTTTTATTCTTAATTTATTTTTATAAATATTATATCATTTTATTTAAAAATAAAACATTGTCACCGATCAATAAAAAAAGGAAGACATTAGTATCCCTGAATTGGATTGATAAGACCTAAGAAGGTAAAAAATAAGGGGATGAACCTGTGAATTAAGCAAGGAGAAGCTACGATAAGAAGAGTAAAGAGACTTAAGGAGCGTCTTCACTTGATCACAGACAAGCTCTAGACCTAAAGTGGGAGAAGAAGAGCTAAAGATGGTGCACATGAAAAAGGCCTAACGTATAGAGTGGGTGATAGAGGAAGTGGAAGAGGAAGGATAGCGGAGAATAACTTTTTAAGGAAAAAATGAGATAGAGAAATTTGAGAAAGAGGAATAAAATTTGAATGGTATTTAGGAAAACTCATTGAAAAAAAAAGGAGAAAACATGTATTTAATGATAAAAAGGTTGCAAATATCAATTTTCTTTTATTTTATTAAAGTATTTTTTGATCTATAATTTAATTGTAGTAAATGAGTTGCTTGACATATTTGACCTATAAAAGATGCTAATTAGGTGTCCAAGTTTTAATCATCTATTAAATTTCTTTTTAGTTTACATTGTAATTTGGTCCTTTGCTAATTTTTCTTTAAATTAGGATTAGCTCTTTGCTTTATAATTAGGGTTAGTCTCCTTGTGTGAGTAATACCTTGGAATAAACACTATAAATAGATATACAATCTCTCTCATTTGACAAGTTGAATAATATTGAGAAATTACTCTTGTTAGAGTGCGAGTAAAGCATTGAATCCTCTTTGGAGATTATCCAACTAGAACCTCTTAATTTTATCAAAGATTTTCATGTTTTTACATAGGTATAGCAATGGAGAGGGATGAAGGCGGGTTTAGTCTCCCCACCTCCATCCTCGAATCCCCAAGTCCTCCCAGTCCCCGCCCTCGATCCCCATCAAAGTCCAAAAATTAGACCCATTCTCGCCCTGTCTCGTCCTTGATCCTATCTTATTTTTTATTCATAAAAATGGGGAAAAAATAGTACAATTTATTTTTTGTAATTGGACTAAATCTATAACAATATGCTAAATTAAAATTTCAAGTAAAAATTGTTTGATTTCATTTATTTTTGGATAGCTTAAAGAAATAGTGTTCATGACATTTTGTTTATCAATGTTGAAGTTTCAAGTGCTTAACAACAAATCAAGTAAAAATTGCTTGCTCTCATTTAGTTTTTGAGCTCAATGTGAAATTAAGTAAAAATTGCATACAATTATAAGAAAAACAATAATTTCATATATAAAACAAGCATTAATCCATTAAAATTGTAAGGTTATAATAGTAATTTAAAATATTTATTATATTAAAATAACAGTGCGGCGAGGACAGGAGTGGGGATCAACATACTCGATCCCATCCCTAAACCTGACTTTCTCTATCGGGACAAACCCAAATCTGATTGTAACTCCGATCAACTCGATTTTTTCCCATCAAAGTCAGGACAAGTTTGGGTTAATTCCTGTGGGAACAGGTATACTTGACATGCCTACTTTTGCGGTGATTCTTTACTTACTTATCATTTTTCAATGAGTGTGGTGCCCATGCCACTCTTTCATCTTACTATTTTCATTTTGAACTTTTGTTTAACCTATTTTTTTCCCTTTTCATTTATTTGCTAATTTATATTGTTTTGTTGTTTTAATTCTCTTGTAATTATGTTTTGCACCATTAATATAATATTGTACTATTGTTAATTTAAAGCTTTGTGTTGCTTTCTCGTCTTCTTTTATCCCTCTTTTTTCTTCCTATTTTTGTAATTTTAATTTCAAGATAATCAACTAAATGACTATCTGTAAAAATAACATGAATTGATTAGGATCATATCAAAAATTCATTTCTTCATTAATTTAATTTCTTTAGCCAAAGTCTTAATTTTATCATAGAAATTAAATTCATTATCAAGGTTTTTTTAAAAGAAATTTATTACCAAGAATTAATGTATTTCTTCTTGATTAATCATTAATTTTACAAATATTTAACTATATTTGATGTCCATTCAACTAGTGCTTTAAGGTATTAGGTGTCACAAAATTAAAATATAATAAATAACTCATTAATTACTATGATAATATCATGTCAAAGAATCAAACTACTATATTTCTTTTAGAAAATTTCTTAGTTTAAGATAAATGTTAACATTAAGATTTCTCAATTGAGTCAAATCAATCTACATGGGCATAATCTACATTAGTAAATTAATGATGTCCTATATTCATAATAATCTTGATAAAAAATAATTTAGGTTATGTTTGACAAAATTAGTTAATAGTTAGAATCTAGTAGCTGAAAAATTAATTTATTAAATTAGAAGTGTTAGGTAAAACTAGTTATTGAAGTAACTAAAAAGTGTAAAATGACAAATAATATGATTTATTTTTAAAAAAGTAACAAAGAAAATAAATAAATATATCGAGGATAAAAGTAAAAGAAAATATAAAAAGTTAAAAGTTATAAATTAGCTTTTTTTAAGACACAAGAAACTACTAAAAAAATTATTTACCGAGTAGTTAAATAAGTTTTTCAGGTAGTAAAAAAATTAAAAACTAGTTAAAATATCTTGTTGAAGATAATCTTATATTAAAAATATAAAAGACTTATTTTTCATTATCATAATTTTTATGATGATAACAAGTTTTCAATTTTAATTAAACATCTTGTTAAATTAATTATTTAATCAAACAATAAATATGAAAAAAAAATAAAATAAAATTGATTACATAATAAATTAAATATCTTAAACATACTTGTTTATTCTCAGCAATTCGCCAAGATCCTTCGAGCGATGTCTATCTCGCCCAAATGTCTTTATCATATCTCAGCTACTTATAGTGGTTCAAACTTCAAAATTTTATAGGGACAGAGAATCTAAGATCGGGTGATATTTAGCTTTTGCTCCGATGAGTAAGATAATATTGAACCCCATAGGAGGTTTAGAAGTCTTGAATCATGTTATTAATTATGTCGGTCTGAGATAATATGAGATGTTTATCTGGGTCAAAGAACACTTGGTCTATAAATATATCAAGGAGATTATTGTCAACTTAACCCAATGAAATCAATCTAGATCAATACTTGTTATTCATTTTTCTATATATATATATGCAATATGTTGGTATTTATCTAATTATACTAGAAAACAAAAAAAGAAACCTTGTATATATAATTGTGTTCAAATTACTATAATCAAATTTCTTATTCTTTGTTTGTGCGAACAAAAGTTACGAACTGAAGGAGAAATGGGACATTAAAAATTTATGGGGAATCCTTTAGTTTCTGTTTTTTTTCCATCCGCAGCAAATATTAGTACAAGGTATTTTTTATTTGTTTATTTTTAAACACAATTACTACAAGCTTTCCATGGTTAGGCTTTTTATTCCGAGTGAATATTTCAGACTTTACTTTTTCTCTTAAGTACATCATTTATCTTTATCCCCGCTACCCCCAAAGAGAAAATGTAACGTACACAGGAAGAAACTTGCTTAGATAATATCAAATTAAAGCCAATAATATATTTGAGAATTGAAAATGCTTAGAGAGTAGTACAAGGGAAGAAGATGCTTGACAACCTACAAGGACTAATAACAACTACCAACTCACTATATATCAAACAATAAGAGCCACGACTACCTGATGTACTACACAAAGAAAAATACTCAAGACTCATGGAAGTTCTTCAACTGCAAATTTTTGTACAAAGATCAAAATGCTGAAGGGACTACTACTACTGCTACTACGTAATGTCTTTAGAATACAAAGGTGGGGAACATAACTTAGGTTAAATTTAACTTAACAGTTGAAAAGGAAGTCG
Organism: Glycine soja; assembly: GCF_004193775.1. Taxonomy (NCBI): domain Eukaryota; kingdom Viridiplantae; phylum Streptophyta; class Magnoliopsida; order Fabales; family Fabaceae; genus Glycine; species Glycine soja. The sequence goes on along the minus strand of NC_041003.1, from coordinate 13,788,731 downwards.
GCGCCCAAAATCCTAACAATTAATGTCTTTATATAGATATTAGTAGAATATGCCATCCCCTCTCCTTGAGAAATGAATCCTGCTTCTATAGAGTTCACTTGCTCCTACAATTACACCACACCTTCATGAAACAGTTCCCTGTGATGATAAGAAAATGATTTAATAATGTTAGATTTCATCTTAAAATCAATCAATTGACATCAAGTAATATTAATCAACAGATATATAAGTTGCATCTCAAAAATTAAAGTTAACAATGTAAGACTTTCCAACAAATAAGGTTGAATGTATAAATGGGAAGTTGCTACTAAGTAACAGATAAAAATAAAATAAATAAATAAAAAATGAGAAGAGATGTGGATAGTAATTGATATCTTACCATGTTGTCTTAGCTAACAGTCTTGTCTCCTTGTCCTGAGCTAAACCCTTTTTCACCAGCAACTCTAGTCTGCTGAAACCCCTCATTGTTCTTATTCTTATCTTTCTTAGATGAACCTTTCCTGAGGCCTAATCGCTCCTTCCACCGGCTTGAACTCTTTGGCAATCTTGGTAACTCCTCTTCATAGTGATCATCATTCACAAGCAACTCATCCCTCAAAGTCACCTTCTTATTGGAGCAATCACTCTTGAGAGGCAACAACATACCCTGAAAGAAGACTTCATCTGCTGATATCATAGAATTGTTCTTGACAGAGAATTCGAAATCCGAAGAGACAGGATCTTCTCTGTATATGTTTTCATGCTTGATTGCTTGTTGGGAAACCACGAAATCATAGGAGAAGGAGATTCTAGGGTCCATGGTTGAAGCTCATGCACTACTAGTGAAGTTGGTGATTATAGAGCATGGACAGTGTTCATGTGAGTAAATTAACTTTATATTATATCTTCTGTGTTTCGTTCAGTCTGAAGGGTTAGTTTCCACATGCAGATGTTTGCCCTTTTATATATAATGATGGGGATTCTACTATGTGTGTGCTTAGTGGACATAACATGTTGTTTAGAGTTGTCTTGTTATGCTAGGAATGCGGGTCTTCACCTTTAAGTGTTTAGCTGTGGCCTAAGGCAATTCCGCACCGTGAATATGAGTGTACACTTTTGCCAAATCATATATACTATATTGACCAATTGCAGCAAAATATGTTTATAAAATGTTTGCCTTTATCTGTATAACATTTTAGTGGTAGTAATTGAATTTGTTTAGCCTTTTGTAATGTGATTTTTTTTTTTCTGACTCAGAGACTATGCGTCTTTTAATTTATTGGCTCAAAGATTTATTGTGGTTATGTGTTTGATTATAGCGCTAATTCAAATTTTCTTTTGTACATGGTGAAAATCAATAAGAATTTTCTCATTAAATAAATATTTACCCACATATAAACACAATAGTGTCTTACACCATTACATAAATCTTATGATTAATGTGAATTTTAACTTTGCCATCAAATAAGAATTATGACATTTTTTTAATTATATGGTTCATACTTCTTAGATTTACAATATCATTATTTATTATATTTTATTTTTTATCTCTTAAATATATTATCTATTTATTTTCACCACATTATCCATTTCACTTATACTTCCAATCCTTATTTTTAGAAATAATTTTACAAAAATATTCATAAATAAAATAATAAAATAACAAAAAAGTATATGCAATACATTATTATGAGCCTTAAAAAAATGCAAGAGAATTCCTAAAATAATTTATATACATTTTATTACAATATTGAAAATTTGAAAGTTCAATTAATAGTGAATTTTAATTTTATGTGTCAAAATTTATATATATATATATATATATATATATATATATATATATATATGTTGAAAATAAGTTCTATATAGTATATATATGATGATATAATTTTTAAATCTTAAAATATTTAATTGAGGTTGAATTATTTTATTGAATGGATTTTTTAAATGAAACAAGTAAAAAAATGAAATTTAAATAAACTATATATTTATAAATATTACATAGAAGTATAAACAAATCAAATGGATTGCAAAAAAAAAAAACATACTTATTACTACAAATAGATATATAATTTTGATAACAAATAGTACTACATTGTTGTTCAAATTGAAAATTAATTGTGTTCCAGTATTATATTATAAAAAATAATTAGGTGAAACTAAAAAAATAATTTTGACAACAAATAGATATGCAATTTTAAGTTTAATTATTGAAAATGTAAAAAGAGAAAAAACATTTGTATAAATTAATTAATTTATTTTAATTTTTTGACAGAATATTAGCTAAATAACTTAATTTAATAAAAAAATTTATCTTTTGTATTTAGTGATTAAATTAAAGAAAATGAAATACATAATTTAAATAGTTTTAATTACTGAAAAAGATAAATATTGAATAATATTTTTTTAAATATAATAAATATTTTTTTTCAAATAAAAGATTTATGCTTTAAATATTTTTTTACTATATGTTTTAAATAATTTCTTACACTTTGCCTTTGACAATTCGTATCTACTTATAAATAAACCATTTTCTCATTTTAAGCATGTTTTTCATTTTATGTTATATTTTATTTTTTATGACAATATTTCTCTAATCAAATTTTAAAAGTATAATTTAACATATACATTTTATATTATTTTAAATTTAATTTTATCCAGCAACATACACAAATGGCAAAAAGGATAACGACATTATTTGCGGATGATTTTGACTATTGTAACCAGAAGAGAGCCCTGATTTAATTATTATCTTCAAAACTTATTTGCTAATAATTATATTTGCAGACTCACTTTTTTTTTTTTTCATTTTCTTCACATATCATATTTTTCTATCTCTTAAACTTTTCCTTTCCTATCACATGACTTTAACGGCTACTTTCTTATCTTTTTCCTTTATATCTCCCTCTTTCTTCTACTTACACATCCAGTACTCCAAAATGGAACGTACCATTATGACTTAATTTATGCACTTGATGGAGAATGAACGAGTACTTATCGATCAAGCTGATGAATCCCTGTAACAAGTGCTATGCAAAGCATGTCAAAATTTCGTTCAAGAATTTTTCACCAATCATATATTGTTAGTATAATTTATTTTATATTAATTTAAACATAATTTTAAAAATAATTATTTAAAAAATTAACAATCTTTACTATACATACAAAACAAAACATTTAGATATTTATATATAGAAAGACCACAACAAGACAATGTTTACATACGTAAAGTATTACTATGAATGAGATATAGTTCAATTAATTGAGGAAGATGTGTGAGTGTTAAATCTCTTTTTCTTTATCTTCGATTGGAGTAAAACAAGTAAACAAATAGTAGATGATCAGTCTTTGAAATCCATGCATGTGAGTCAAGTCAGATTACTTAGCACAAAATTAGCATGTCTGTATTATATTCTTCTCTTCTTTTGTCAAATATTGGAAAAAGGTAGTTGTAAGCACAAGAAGGAAACAAAGTATACATACAAATTAAGTAATGCCAAGACTAATAATTCATTCATACGGCCAAGAATCTTTCAGTTGAACTATTGACCTTCACGTGTTTCTTATCCCCACCCTCATTGTGGAGACTAATAGAGTTTAATATATTAATTACTTGGCAATTCAACTTAGGACAAATGGTCTCATCCCACACCGTATATTGTTGTTAGTACTTAGCACAAGATTAATGAAATTCACCACATATAGCTAGGTTGCTGGAAGAAAAGATAGGCCTAAGAGCTTGTCCCCCTTTTGGTCTCCTATTTTGTTAACAAAACTTGTCTCTTGTAATCCAATAAATGATGCTTTTAGTACTTATTTTTTCTATTCTAGTATCATCCAATCAATGATGCTTTAGTTCATATTATTATAATGTAATATCCAATATCATATACAAACACTCAATGCTCGAGGCTCATTTTACTATGTCAGATCCAGAAACCCTCTATTTTATTTTTTGTGTGGCAGCATGGCATGCATGAATCTTGCTCAAAACGTAACACAGTATTCTCTTTGGATTGTCCTGCAAAAGGGAGTTGTAAGCTTTTATTTACTTTGTTTAATTCTGTGAAATGTGATTAATTGCTTTCCGTTTCTTAATTTATGAGTTTAGTGATTTAGTCTATAACAACTTAGGCAATGGAAATATAAAAATGATTTACCTGACAAGAACAGAACATATCCAACTCAGATCATGTTTGATAAACATAAAAGAAAGTGATACCAGCATATCATAGCACGACATACCTTTTTTTATGAACATAATGTGAACACAAACACACCTCGATAGCACTGGTGTTGAATCTATCATCACACATAACATGACAAAAACTGTAACCAATGATAAACAGTGCCGTTAATTAGCTAGAACTCGATTGAACAACGTTACTAGTGATAGAAAATTATATGAAAAAATTGTACTTCAGGTTCAATTCATCTAATTGACTATCATTTCTCAAATTTATATCTACCTCATTTTCTTGATCACTGAGGAAGCTTTTTTCAATTCTTTTCTTTTCTTTGGGTTAATATTATTGTCGTGTGATGAACTGATATATGTTTGAAGTTGTTGCAACCCTAGCTAGCACAAGTGATCATGGCTTCATAATGAAGGTCACTCTTAATAAGAAGAGAATCCAGTCCCATTTTCTCGAGACATTCGAGAATCTCAACATTTAAAAGATAAATACTTTATAGCTAGCCTCCACTAGGTTGGCGAGAAAATGAACAACCTAGTTAACTCATCTTTATGACTTTTTGCCAACTTAATTATCAATGAATAATCAACCTCGGTTACCAACAATGACTTTAAAGTGGATGGTTAGGGAAATTTCCTCACGTCTTTGCTTAAGATAATCACATCAATGCCCATGACTAAGTATGCGTTATTAAATTACGCTATAACTAAGCAACAAAGTGAAAAGAAAAGATATGCTCTATTCATCACCAGCCCAAGCTTAGAAATATTCATGGTAGAATCTAGAATCATCTCCACGGGTTAAGTTCTGATGTGATCACTTCCAAGAAGTTTGACGTTTAAGTTAGTATATGCAAAAGATGATGAAGTTTTTTAGGCTTAATTAATAAGTTCTTACAAAGTTCTTATTGAGCCAAGATGGTGTTCCTGTGCGAGTGACGATGTTGATGTGTGGGAGATGTCTCTAAGTTGTTAAATCCCTTGATTCACAGTATTTGTTATTAGTGAATTTTTGTCATGATGCAGTACTTTGTGTCTATACAAACTTTGGAGTACTGTTAAAAAGGTTCTTGAGTCATAAAAGTCATTGGGTTGGGTTTGGAACTTTGGATAGTGGATACTCGACGGTAACATTAATTGAACCAAGATGTTTACTTTATTTTTTATTTTTTTATCAGCAGATGTTTACTTTATTTACTTATATGGGCCAAAGTGAGCTTAACAATGGCCGAAAACAAGATCAAATTGATGGGTATAGACCACCTTAATCACCCCAACTCATTAATTAAATAACAGACAAAAATAAGAAGCAATTTCTCAATCTCACTCAAGAAGGCAAGAAAACAAAAGGAAAAAGTTGAAGCATAACACTGAAACATGCACTAGCCAAAGTATAAGATGAATGGTAATAATATTTCTTTGATAGTTATGGTCTAAAAACTGAAGGAGTAGGTAAGAAAAATGGAGCTCAGTCTTTTCAAACTCAATTTTTGTTTAACCTTGCAAAGTGGAAATGAATGACATTGTCTTCATGGTAATTAGGCAATTTGATATAAAATTGTCAAATTCACATATGGTGGATGGTGAATTAAAAAGGGTGGTTACAAGTGATAGGGGGATGATAATTTTTCTTTAGTGTAGTGGCAATATTTATGCAAAGTGGAAGGCGAATCAAGATTTGCTCCTCGATGGTTTTCAAAAAATATGGCTAGGCAAATGAAAAATGAGGAACTTAAAAAATTCTTGGAAGACACTTGGATAGGTTCAACATCTCTTAAAGAAACTTTTATTTCTAAACTTTATCAACTTTTGGAGGAAAATCATGTCTTAGAGTTTCTACAAAAAAAAGAAGAGTAAATGACAGGAAAATGTTATCCTAGGAAGGAAAATTATTTTTTCTATAACGAAAAAATGTTTTTCTAACTGTATGACTACAACTGCATTTAATATATAAAATATTCCAAGCTTAATACTACCGAACTGTATATTTCTTAAGGATAGGGACACCGGATGCAAGAATGGCAGAAGATGTAGAAACCTATGAACGTAAAAGCGTTATATAATGGTATCTCAAGAAACTGCAAATGAAATTGAAAGCTAAGATTTCAGAGGGTAGAAATAAAAAATCATGCATAACCAAAAGATTATTCAATAAATATAATAGTACCTCTGACACTGCCTCGCCAAAGTTATTATTTAGTCACAGATAATTACTTGTAAAATTTGGGTGCAAAATACAGCATCAAGTTGAGATGGCCGAGTTGGTCTAAGGCGCCAGATTAAGGTTCTGGTCCGAAAGGGCGTGGGTTCAAATCCCACTCTCAACACCAAAACTTTGTGACTCCATGGCCCAATGGATAAGGCGCTGGTCTACGGAACCAGAGATTCTGGGTTCGATCCCCAGTGGAGTCGCTTCCCTTTATTTTAATATTATTTTTTTATACAGAAGATTGCTTCTACACGTTCAAAATATTATAATTTTTATTGCGTTGAACAGAAAACATTATATATTTACAACCTTCAGTTGTTGAAGATATTATAAGATTTAGGTTGTTAAATAACTTGTTTGTATTTACATATAATATCCAATCCTTGTGAGAAAGTTCCTACTTGAAACTGATTCACATTGACTTGTTATTTATTTTACCACGGCTATCCTTGTCTGGCCAAGTAATTATTGGTTCATGATTTTTCAGCTTGCATCATTGCAAATAATAAATTATTCTGGAGTCACATTTGAATTTAAATTAATATGATGGGAAATTGGGATGTTCCTTGACCGTGTCCAAGTCAACACATGTATAATGTAATGTTTTCACAAATTGCCTTCTCTTCCTATCCTTTTGCAGTAAGATTTTCGAGGAAACACCAACCTTCCTAAATGCTAAAGAAGGAACATGGTAATGTAATGATCTTATCTTAATCTACACTTGTTTCTCTTAAATCAATGGTCGTTGGACATATTCCAATTATTTATGCTGATATTCAAATACTTATTACTAACTAGTACTTTTCTTTGCAACTTCTGATTATTAAAATAATCAGACTGAAAAACTATGGCCTAACCAACTAGCTAGTAATTAAAATGTGGGGTGCCCTCTTTAAATTAAGTTCCATCTATATATATATATATATATATATATATATATATATATATATATACACTAAGATAGGCAGAAAACTTTGGCATGGTTAAAGGGTCATTACTCATTACAGTAACAGTAATTTAATTCGAGCTAATTTGCTAAAGTACCAGCAAAATGTATCCTGCAGTAGATGAACATGAAGAGGTATACGCAGCTCATCATAGACATCCAGGTTATGTTCTACCAGTTGTGGTGCCTCCAAATTATGGCACTCCACAAATTCCATCCTATGCTCCTCCATACATCAGCACCAGTGTTAGTGTAAGGGGCCCTGTGATCAGGACAAATCGATGGTCAACCAATTTGTGCCATTGTACTGAGGATCCTGGAAACTGTAAGAACCCATGAATTATGTGAATTCATCTTCAGATAAAACTTACAGTTCTACAAGTGCTTTGGTCCTGTTCTCCAATCAGAATTGGAATTACATCTCAAATAGTACAAACATTTATTTTGCAGATTACCGAGATGCAACTCCAATTCTGATTAGAGAAAAAACACTAAAAACACCTATAGAATTGTATTTATGCTTTATCCTTTATCGTTTCTCAATAGTATAAACATCAAGCAATTGACATACTACGGTTGTTTATTTTCTAAGGTTTGGTCACTTGCTTCTGCCCCTGTGTTACATTTGGATTGATAGCAGAGATAGTAGATAAAGGCAATACAAGTAAGTTTTTAATTTTTATTAAACATTGCATATATGAATACAATATATTTATGACTAAGGTTATATCTATTGCTAATTTTTCTTTTCTTTTTGTTTCATTTATGCAGCTTGCACTTATGCTGGGGCTATTTATGGGACGCTACTGGCTCTTAGCGGGCTTTCATGCTTGTATTCTTGCTATTATAGGTCCAAACTGAGGGCACAATATGACTTACCAGAGGCTCCATGTATGGATTGTTTAGTTCATTTCTGCTGTGAAACATGTGCTCTATGTCAGGAGTATAGAGAGCTTAAAAACCGTGGATTTGACTTGAGCATAGGTAATAACACCTTTTTAACTTGTGAATTATGATTGAAACACACACACACCACACACACATATACATCAATTTCAGGACCTCTATCTGATTTCCATATATCTTTCCAAAACTTTGTTTTTGAAGTATTGAGGATGAGAATCTAGTGAATTGTCAGACATCATATGGGTTTGCTGGCTAAATAATGCCTTTGAATCTTTGTCTTATAATTAAGTGCTGTTTAAAATTACTACTATAATGAGCTTGATCTATTATATGAATTTTCATTGGGACAAAATTTCACCTCCAATTTTAATTCGAGAACAAAATGAAAAACACTTAAGGTACTATACTTTCATTAAATCTGATTGGAGGGATGCAAAATTAATGTTCTTTTTTCTGTCATTGACTTTTTTTTCCCCTGATTAGAATTAATCTTTCGAGTTTTCTTACTTTGACTAGAGTAATTTATTGCTTTTATTAAGCCTCTTGTAACCGGAATATATTAAGGACCATCAATATTTTAACCAAAAAAGACTCAGTAACTTGGCATTTTGCGGTTACACCTACTATAAGAGATTATGATAATTTTAAAAAGAAGCACTAGCTGCATCAAACTACAGATATAAAGGGTTGACAAATGGAGCATATAAAATTTCACCTTGTGGTTTTACTTTGATGATTGCAGATTATTTATGAGCACTCATTTCCTTTCTCTTTTAAATGTATATGAAACTGACTTGTTGGGTAATAAATTGAAATATAGGGTGGGAAGCCAACATGGAAAGACAAAGACAAGGAGCTATAGTATCACCAGTAATGTCACAATCTATGACAAGATGAAAAGTGAAACCTCTTTAGGATCCTTTTGGTCACTACCTTGAGATGGAGCTGTTGGTTAATTGGTGCTGTTAATTTCAACTCCTTGTGGTGTATATAATCTGTTTGATGCTTGGTTTGAGTTTTTTTTATCAGGATTTGGTTTGAGTGTTTTTATTATTCAAGAGAAATGCACATTTGTCTAAAATTATCGAATCCGCAGTTATCAGGCCTTATCTTTTACTTGGACATCCATTCAAGTTCCAATCTCAAATTTCAGTCTTATAAGTCTGTTCGTAATCCAGAAATTATTTTACCCTCAAAGGTCAAAGAATTGGGCATACTCAATAGGACGATGTTAAGTTGAATTGCTAAGAAGATATAAAGTTAGTATGCTGGTTGAGGAAGGCTGAAGGAAGAATGGAGGGAGAAGATGTCACAAATTTAAATCCCTCAACTAACATTTATAACAAAACCAACAAATTCTTATTGTTATCTTTTGTGTGTGTCATTCTTATCGGTTTATAGCCTATCATGTGAAGAGTAAAGCTCTCTCACCATCTATTTTTCGGTTCACTGAACTCTAACTCAACACTCTTCTATAGAGGAACTAAACTTTATCATTTGGATCAACTTGCATTGGTCAACTCCATTGAGACTAGATAGTGTCGTACTCAAATATAATATTAATATATACAAACTTTGATTATACACAAGCTTAACTATATAAATAAGTTGATTATTTGTAATTTATTTAAATTTAATTAATGTTTATTTGGCTTATTAAATAAATAAATGTAGGTTTAATTCTAGATTGGACTATATACAAGAACTAAGTTTAAATTTTGTACGCTTAAGAAGTGATAAATAATTTTGTTTACACGAATATATCTTAGGATTTTTATTTTTATGTAAAAAAAAAGATGTATTTAATCATATATAAGTTTAATCCAAAAGCCAATGTGAATTAATACAAGTGGTTGAAATCTTAGATATCGTTTTCTTGTTGACTTGGTGGGTAGTCCTATCAAAAGAAACTCCTGATGTCTAGAGACTGTTGATTAGCTCAACTGAGTGGAATTGAATGACTCATATTCTACCAAATTTATGCATAAAATTGGGGGCTTTGGGTCAAGGATGTCCTAAATTAAACAAAAAAATAATAGAAATGTTTTTTATCTGTTTTTTTTATCCTAAAAGAAAACAAATACATAAAACATGTAATGATCCATGATCTTGACCCAAAATAAGAGCCCATGGCCCAAAAACAAAACGAGGAACCCAATCAATCACTTGTCGTCCTCCTTCGAATAAAAATACAGAAGTGTCCTCCCTAGACCCTAGTTGCTTCCTTCTGCCACTGTTTCACTCAGAAATGGCGACGTTCACATCGATTCAGCGTGCGCGAACCACTATGCTCTCTTCCTCCTTCAAGCTTCGAACACACCTTCTCCATGGCAACCACTTCACCCAAACCCTCACTACGAATTCTCTATCCACCTCTGCACTCCCACACGAGTATCAAAGATTCCCTTCCCAACAAAACCAACACCAACCACCCTCTGATCCCTCACACTTTCAAGCTCAACAACAATGGCAGCAACAACATCAACATCAACAACCTCAACATTTCAACCCACAGACCCATCACCCCCCCAACCCTCCTCCCCCTTCCAATCAATTTCCTCATCACCATAACCATCAACCTCGTCAACACAATGTTCCTCGTCCATTTCTAGAACATGGCGGAAACCATAATAATCAGTGGAACCCTCAACCCCCACCACCTCAAAATCACAATTTTCAAACACCCACTTCTCAAAATCCAAACTTTCGCCCACCCACTACCCCAAATCGATGGAACAATCAAAACCCTGCTGCCCCCAACCAATGGAACCCTAGGTCTCAGGGGTTCCCAAACTCTAACCAGTTCCAAAACCCTAATAATCAGTTGAACAACAATCAAGCTTCTATTCAAGCGCAAACCCACCCTGCTCCTCCTCCTCCTCCTCATCCACTACCTCCTTCAATTACTGATTTGACACGTTTGTGCAAAGAGGGGAAAGTTAAAGAGGCAATTGAATTGATGGACAAAGGGGTCAAAGCTGATGCTGGTTGCTTTGACCTTCTGTTTGACTTGTGTGGGCAATCTAAGTCCCTTGAGGATGCTAAGAAGGCCCATGACCACTTTCTACAATCCACTTTTAGGAGTGATCTCACTCTGAACAACAAGGTGATTGAAATGTATGGGAATTGCAAAAGCATGACTGATGCACGCAGGGTGTTCGATCATATGCCCAACAGGGATATGGGCTCTTGGCATTTGATGTTGCGGGGCTACGCTTATAACACCAATGGGGATGATGCCTTGCAGTTGTTTGAGCAGATGAATGAGCTTGGTTTGGAGATCACTTCAGAGACTTTGCTTGCGGTGTTGTCGGCTTGTGCCAGTGCAGAGGATGTGGAGGATGCTTTCCTTCATTTTGAGTCTATGAAAAGCAAGTATGGAATTGAGCCTGGGGTGGAGCACTACATGGGGCTTTTGGATGTTCTTGGACAATCTGCATACCTCAAGGAAGCTGAGGAGTTTATTGACCAGTTGCCATTCGAGCCCACGGTAGCAGTATGGGAGAAACTGAAGCATTATGCTCGCGTTCATGGAGATGTTGATCTTGAAGACTATACTGAAGAGTTGATTGTTAGTCTTGACCCATCAAAAGCTGTTGCCAATAAGATCCCCACGCCGCCTCCGAAGAAGTATACTGCAATAAACATGCTTGATGGCAGGAACAGAATTATTGAATATAAGAATCCTACTCTTTACAAGGATGATGAAAAGTTGAAGGCCTTGAGTGGGATGAAAGAAACAGGGTATGTTCCTGACACAAGATATGTTCTTCATGACATTGATCAGGAAGCAAAAGAGCAAGCCTTGCTTTACCACAGTGAACGTCTAGCAATTGCCTATGGTCTTATTAGTACTCCACCAAGAACACCTCTTAGAATCATCAAGAACCTTCGTGTCTGTGGTGACTGTCACAATGCCATCAAGATCATGTCCAGGATTGTAGGGAGGGAATTGATTGTCAGAGATAACAAAAGGTTTCATCATTTCAAGGATGGAAAATGCTCTTGTGGGGATTACTGGTGAAAGAATCATTACTTGAAATCATACAGTAGCATGGACATATCATTTTCTACCCGGCATCCCCTTGTACCGGGAAAACAAATGTGCGTAGAAGCTTTAATACTACTACGACAGGAGATGAAATATGTAGTATGCAATATTTAGAATGTATTTGCTTCTTGTTCAGATATTCACTTATTTTTTCTCTCTCTCTACGACTCAGGGTTATTACTTGTGATCCCATTAAAATTTTCTCTTACATGGTCTTTGTATATTGGTTTTTTGGTTCCAGCAACATAACACTTTAGATTGTTTGAAGTTTGAAAAGATGTTTACAAGGATATCTTCAATCTTCATACTTGAAGACGGTGTAATTGGGGGGGGGGGGGAATTCTTTTAGGCACATGAGTATGTGATTCTGAGCAGTGACCACTGATTTGGAATTGTACTCTACAGCAACTGGTATGCTATTAAAACAGCTGCCACTGGTTGCTGGTTGCATTACGTAATAGCGCTACTGAACTTATTTTATTTGGGCAAAAAATAAATGGCAAGTCAGATTTTTCCACGTGGTGGAGAGGATGAAATATAAACTTACTAGAATCTAAGTCATGATGTATGCGGAGAATCAACGAATTCAATATCAAGTCATGATTTTCAAGTATTTTATAATTTTCCCGTTTTTATTGTTAATTATTACCTTGACTTCATTTTAAACTTGTTTAATAGGAATATCACTTTTTTTGTGTCCCAGTAGTAGATCACTTTTAAACACTATTCCGCTTCTTTGTAAATTGCGTTTTTTGGGAATTTTAAGTATTACCCCCCAACCGAAAGCTGCAATTTTCTGAGGTGCAAAGGAGGTTTATAAACTGTTAAAAAGCTTCTTGCCGACTTGTACTCTAATTTGTTGGAGCAGATTGTATGATGACTAGACAATGTATTTTCTTGATGAATATGCCTTCGTAAGCAATTGATTCATTTGAATGTTCTCCAACACTACCGATGATGTTAAAAAACTTATTTTCTAAATCCTTTTCCCATTGAAATAATCCTCTTCTCCAATGAAATAGTCACTCCCAAACTCTATTTGTCCATGTTCCCATACCATCTACTATTTCCTCCTTACATGCTGAAATTTGGAATAGTCTACTGAAAGATTTATTTAAAGCTCCCATTTCTACCGAATTTTTATGCTAGAAAGCTATACCGCTCCCATTTCCTAATTTTATACCAACTGTCTTTTATAACCAATTTGCTTGCATCACTCTCTTCTAGCTTCCTTAGACCTCTCTATCATGTAGGCCCTTTCTGAAAATATCTCCCCCTTTCCCTAGATTCTATTTCCCATATTTTGCTATCAAGATCAGGTTCCAAAGGGACTATCTCAACTAGCATTCTCCATTTCCATTTCACTAGGAGGGTCAAATTGAACTTCTGTGAAGGATGTCTTATTTAGTTAGTTAAACAGTATGTATAAGTTAATGTAAATTTTTTATACTTAAATTTAATTCCTAAGAATAAAAAAACTTCTATAAATCTCCAACACCTAAGAATGTGTTTGAAAAACTGTTTCAACCACGCGCTGAACAAAACTTTCCCACTTACCTATGTAAGAACAAAGAAGGAAAAATAAACTTCTATAAATATCTAGCACCTAAGAGTGTGTTTGAAAAACCGTTTCAATCACGTTAAACTGAAGTTTCTCACTTTCCTATATAAAAACAAAGAAGGAAGGAGGGGCCTTGAATTGGCGTTCAGTTGGACTAAACGTAGATACAAACATGTCCTAAGTAATCTTTTTCTTTGATTGGCAAACCTTATCCTAATTTACTCAAGTAATTAGTCCAAAAAAGATGTGTTTACTTCTTTACATTGATAATCTCAAATTCATCTTTTCTAGCAAAGGATTAATGCTTTGTTTGGTAGTGAGGAGAAAAATAAACAAGGTATATGAAAATAAAAGATAAATACTTTGAAAAAAGAGAAATAAAGTTGAAATAAAAGGTGAAAAAACATGAGTCCCACTGATTTCAACTTTAACTCCGCTCTAATTCACATTCAGCAAACATGAAAACCTATTTTCGTCTGCGCCCATCATCTTAAATCACACTTACCAAGCAGATGCTAAGGCTTGGCTCCTCAGACGTGATTCTCGACAAATTTTAAGTAATGAGACAAAAATTGAAGCACAATAAAGTTTTTATATTATTAGTATTATTATTCATTACAAGCAATAGAGTTGTCCGTTTTAACAGTACAGTTGTATTGTTCCACTGATTTTAAAATCCAGTTTATTAAACACATGCACAAATCTAAATACAACAGAGATAGCTTTCATTGAGATGACCCTAAATACAACCTCAATAAACATGATAGCCATAAACATTCAAACATGCCTCAGGGACTGTGTCATCATGGTTGTGAACTCGTCCATGTCAACCATGCCGTCTCCATCAGTGTCTACAGCTCTCACCATTCGCCGACTGTCCTCAATGCTGCACCTTTCTCCCAGCTTTCCCAGCATTTCTTTAACTTCTTCAGCACTTATTCTACCGTCGCCATTCTTATCAAATGTCCGAAATGCACTCTGTATATCCATCATCCTAACCCCGCCACCCTTGCTCTGAGCTTCCATAAATTCCTTGAAGTTGATGAATCCATCTCCATTCAAATCAACCACCCTGAAAATATTCGGCACTTCATGAACCGAGTCCCCCATGCCTAGAGCCTTCATGGTGGCTTTGTACTCCTGTTGAGAAATTTTCCCATCTTTATTGGAATCAAACTTGTCAAACACCTGCTTCATCTCATCAGCCTTAGGCTGAGGAAATACATTCTTCGGCCCCGAGTTCTGCCGGTCCCATGAGAACAGACGTGATGGCTTCCTCAAGTATTTTTTCCTTGAGAGGCTGTATTGGAAATCAAGCAAACTTGTATTTGACATTTTATGCTGCGATGGATTTCATTTGACATGAAAACATGATATGGCCTTTTATATTAGCGAGAAATTGAAGAGGTGGTGACATGCCCCTCATCAGTACGAAACTTAAGATGCTAAACAAAAATGCAAGGTATGAAAAGAATGGTGTGTACCAAAAGATAAGCATAGTTTATGGAAAAGAATATATTCTTTCCAAAAGATACAAGTGTGTTTTCCTATCTTCCTTTGGGGGGATTTTTTTTAATCAAGTCAGTATTCTAGTGGGTACATTGTTTACCAAATCTAATCGTAACAATGTTCCTTTACGTAATATTTTGAGGAACTATTTATGGTAGAATATATATTTAACTCATCAAGATAAATAAAGTCCAAATTCTCGAGGTGTTGAAATGAAATAAAACAAGAATCTAAGACTGAGGGGGTCTGAGAGAACCATCAACCATCATGGTGGTTTTCCATTCTCCAAATCCTCCATTACATCAATATCCTTGCGAGCTGTTATCTTCTGCACGTAACCTGCAAAACAGACACTAGGCAAATTACTCCAACTTGACACTATTGAAAATAACAGTGGACAAAAGTGAAGATAAAAAGAACGTATGGAATTTCAGAAAGTGGACATGGAATTAAGGTCACTCAGGAATGTTTTTGATAGAAACGTCATGCATATCCATTAAGTCCGTGTGTCACTATTAGGAAAAGGTTTAGTACTAAAGCAGAAAGTATACATCTAAGGAAAAAAACACTTAAAACAAGGGATAACCCACTTATATAAAAGAAATTCTAAGATGGCCCCGAAGCAAGACAAATCTATTGCTTTGTATTGTTATAATAGCTAATGTGGTATATATTCAATAGTACAAGGAACCTAAGAACGTATCCATTCAAGAAAGGTATACCCACTACAGGGAAGGGAGGGATACAACGCACACATTAAATTCCTAGCTAAAATACAACTTCAAATTGCAACAAAATCTCTATCATCAACTACACAAATCACACGTTTCACCATAGTATAAACCAAAAGGGAACAGGGAACATCCTAAACAGCAGAAGACCGTACATAAGTGTT
Source organism: Glycine soja (assembly GCF_004193775.1). Lineage (NCBI taxonomy): Eukaryota > Viridiplantae > Streptophyta > Magnoliopsida > Fabales > Fabaceae > Glycine > Glycine soja. Next base: position 13,772,480 of record NC_041003.1, on the reverse strand, counting down.
CACTTGGTATAATTCAGTAACTACGCCATGTAGGATATACAAACACTTCTGATGCATTAAAAAAAATACAAGACTGAAATTAACAGTATATGATAAAGGAATTTATGATTCAAGCTAACTACAGGCAAAAGGAAACTAGAAAAGCAAGGGCACTATTTTTAGGTATCCCTTGAAATCTTTCTTTGTGATGATGGGTGGAACAAAATCTATGAAACTCTTGTGTTGGAAGTAATAAAATTAGATGCTGTAATTCATGACAATGAGACAGGAATCCTAATTCATATTGCATAACAACTAAAAGTAACAGAGAAACATCCTCCCAATTATCAAGCAATATTTTTTTCACCATACAGAGAAGTTGGGAAAAAGCTCAATGGAAATTAAGTGGAAACGTTCTACATTAGAATGGCTAACTTTGAGGAATAGCAAACTTTCTAATATAATCTAAGACTTCAAATCTATAAAATGGAAAAATTATAGTTAATGGTGCACCATAGCAATTTAAAAGTGACATCGCATTCCATTATTATCAAGAGACGATAGCAGCCTGAATAGTGGGCAAGTAGCAAACAAGTTGCCACCATTATGGTTGCTGTGGTTAACAAGCCATCATCTCAATTACAACAACCAAACACAGCACCTCAGCCTCATTCTCTCCTTGTTGTTATTGGCTTGTTAATTATGCCTTCGATTGACAGTGATTGTGTCAGGCCACGAGTTTTGATTATTAATGATAATATGTTCTTAATTTTGGGTGACCTTTGATTTTTTAGCACTTATATGTGTAAAGTATAAATTGCATACTTTTTCATTATTTTCAGTATAACACTCATTCTGATACAGTACTTTTGGGGTCAGCAGCTCTGCACTGTTATCAGGGATCTATTGATAACTATGGACAGAATAACTTTGCCCGAAGTCACAAATCAGATGAGATGAATGGAGCATGGCTATAGCCACGCAATATATTAAATAAAGGTGCCTTGAATGAAAAAAAAATTAAAAAAATCAGAAGCAGGAAAACTGTTAGTCTATAGATGTGCGCTAATTTAGCATGTACACAGTTCACTGGAATTATATTTCAGATACATATTTGAGAGATAAAATTATATCATGTAAAAAAAAATTATATAAAAGAATTTATTAAAAGAGAAAAGAGAGGTACAAAAGCGAAAGGACAAGAAATCCTCAACAATTATAACAAAAATTAGAGGTTAGAAAAAGAACTAAGAACAAGAAACATGTAATACAACAAGTCAATCTCTCTATTCTAAAAAGACAACCCTGCCCCCCAAAGAAGACCAGTAGCAGAACACTAAAAAGAAACAAGGTGAACTGATTGGATCCCAAATAAACTTGAGGTAACTAACACCCAATAGAGGTTCTAGCATTTCTTTCCAACTAGATACGTCAGGTAATTGCCAATTGAGCAGTGTCAAAGCCTTGTAGCATCTCTGCTGGTGCCAAATCTTCTAAATTAACACACAAGAACTGCTAGAGATCCTTGGGGAAAACCCAATCAGCCAGTAGTTTTCTCAAGTTTTAGCTATCACTCTTCTACCCTCTTCTATGCTGAAACAGTTAAGATGGTAGAAAACTAAATTTACCAAAAAGTCATGCCACTCAACAATTAGTAATGCAAAAACAAGACCTTTACAGATAGAAAAAAATTGAAGTTCATGAATCGTGACTGAATGATAATCAAGCAAATAGATTAGTGACCATATGATAGCTACAATTATCAATCATATTTGCTCTAATAGGATGATTATAACATCACATAATTACGCCTAAATAGCTTTTGATCACAACTCAAGATTTTATATACAAACAAATATGCCTGAAAATAAAATGATATATACATTATAAGACAAAATCATCTAATTGTATATTTGTTGAATCGCTAAATATATATTACACACATAAAGTATAAACAATGCATTGACAGTTTCAACATTAAAAGTAAACTTCCATATGTGTGCAAGTGCAATAGTGCTGCTATCTTTTACCAAAGGCCAAAGGGAAAAAGAGATGATATATTGCAGACAAAGGAAGAAAGTAATTTTGATTACAAGAATCAAAGTTGATGCATAAAAATTAAAATTATTCATGAACTAAGGAAGCTAATTGAGCAAACTTAGGAGCCAAAAAGTTGGCTTATTCAGAATTCAAGAATATAGTAAAGGTGCTAACGAAAAATAGGAGACACAGAGATTATTACTTTTATAATTTGGGTTTGGACCTAAATCAACCCCACAAAATGGGCTTTTAAGATAAGGGTTGCTCCCTACTTATATACAACTTTAATTTGACCATATGACTAGTCGATGTGGAATCTCCAACACACACCCCTCACGCCGAGGACTGGACATCTCGAGTGTAAAATTTGTAGGACTGAACATCTACAAGTGATCAGATAACAGCCGAATAACAAGTGCCCAAATAGGCCCAACAGCAAGCGATAGGCTCTAAAGCTATCCTAAAATTTGGGTTTGGCCTAACTTACACAAAACCTTTTTTTTGGGGGGGGGGGAGGTTGCCCCCCACCTATATACGTTAATTTGATCATATCATTAGTTGATGTCAAATCTTCAACAATTACAAGGAGATAAAGGGTTTTACTTTAAAAACATCAAGAATGCCTAACAGTTCAGAAACAGTTTTTTTTTTTATCTGGTGTCTTGCTAAAAGAATAGCAGTTAGCCCTCTAGAAGGGGGTAAATTAGATATGTCTAACCTAAACATTTCATAAAAAAAAATTGAACCCAAATAGCACATAAAGCAAAGCCAAATTTCACTACAATCCTCCCCCTGCTCCTCTGCAGACACACACATTTTCAGCTAAATACTAAACAACAACAACCAAACCTTGTCTCACTAAAAGAGTGGCCCACTGCACAAAGTTCCAGCCATTGTGTGTAGTTGGGAGAGTCAGATGGATCCAATTTCTAAAAAACAAACAAAAGAATAACGGGAAAATTCTCAAAATAGGTCGTTGTCATGACAAAATGAACCTACAGGAGAACACTCATCCTCTAAATAAGTTAGTGTCACATATATAATACATATGTTCGCAAGCGTAAGGGCAAACACATTTATGTAGCTACGATATTTAAAGGTCATAACATGACACTCAACACATGTTCATAAAAATAAAAATAAAAAAGATTCACAATCTCATGATTAAACCCCCCCTACCCCCTCATCCAACACAAGTTTTAGCCCAATGAATATGAACACAAGTTATCACAAAATGCATTACCAATTCCCATGCAAGGAATGCATTTGCAGGTAACCGGTTTCCCTCTCTTGCCATAGTAGCTCACATATCCCGATCCTTGGCAACTACGGCACTTCCCAGTCCATTCATACACCACCTCTTTACAATCCTACAATTCAAGCCACACATTTCAAAAATAGAAAGAGGGAAAAAAACGTAGCATGTGAACTAATTAAATTACTCAAATACAACTACCTCACTATGCAAACAAGTAATCAGTAGAGGCTAAAACCTGAATTTGGGGATCGCATTGGAGGCGCTTATCAATCTCTTCTTGCGAAACGGGCGAGGAATCGGGATACGTCATTGGAAGGGGAAGAGGCTCGGCGTCGTTATCCAAGTAACTCTCATTCTTCCGAGACCATTTCTTCACCCTTATTGGTTCGTTTCCGCCGCCGCCGCGCCGTCCTTCCACGGCGAGTCCTGCGCCGTCGGGGAACTGGCCAATTCTTAGACCGCCGGCGACGGACTGGATGAAGGAGGGGCCCGCGGAGAGGTCTCCGGCGGCGGCGCGGCACCGGAAGGACGAAGGGCTGCAGGGGAAGAAGAGGTTGCTCGTGGCATTGGTAGCGAACATTCGCATAAAAAAATGAACCCAAAGGACAAGATTGGAATTCTTATTTTTCTGGGAAAATGTGAGGGGAATTATTATTAAATATTTAATGTGTGTGCACTGTGCGTAATATAGATTGGAGTTTGGTAGTGGTGGTAATGGTTTGCAGAAGAGTGAAGCACCGAAGCAGAGTATTCTATTTACATATAAACAGATTTTATGGCTACGTCAATTTTCTAGTCTCTGCTATTATCATGCCCTTGAGTTAAACGTCAACATGGAAAACAAGGCCAAGATACAACCACATTTATAATGAGAAAACAAAATATCAGAGATATCAAGATAATGTGGCCGGTGGCTGGATAATAAAGAAAAATATTAAAATATATTTCTCTTTTTTTATATTTTCATAAAATTATAATGTGTTATTTTTATAAATTTATAATTTTTTTATTATATTTTATAAATATATTCAAATTAATTAGTGGTATAAAATTATATAATTAGAAATATCTGATTTATCTAAAGTATAATAACATGTACTCTCGTTGTTCTCAAAATTAAGAAAAATTCAAATAAATTTTTTAAAATAATTTCTTTTTTTATTTTGATTCCTAGTCTGGAGACTTAATTGATGATAATAATAACATAAGTTTAGGATAAAAAAAATAAAATCAAGTACTTACATTTCAGAGCCTTTTACCAGGTGAGAAAAACAAAACAACGACCCTCGCAGTGTTTCATTGTGAACTTGTGGTAACTACTAGAATGTAAAACTCGTGATTGCTACCTCATCACCTAGGTAAAACAACACAAGAAGAAGATCGTGGAAGATAGAGTAAACATAAGAAACAACGTCCTAGGATTTCAAAAGTTATTTGCTGAATAGGGGAGTGCAAAATGAAGTTAAGAGCTATATAAGCAGCCATGGCTAAAGTGTAAGGGTCCACTTCATTAACCATAGATTAATTCTTTCAATCATATTCTATCACATATTTACTCAATATATCATGGTGTAAATACACATATGCGTCTAATATTTGCAGCAAAAGCATACAGTCATAATTCCAAGGCGATAAAGAAATAATGGGATTGATATTAGGTGTCACTAAAATAGGGGTGGGTAAGCAAACTGGCCCGTCCGAACATAAGCTCACATTGACAACGGATCGGGTCAGCTCGCCCCACATTCTTACACGGACCAAATAAATTGGTTCGTCTTCGCCCCGTGGAATGGACTGGTCCACGGACTTAGTTTTAAAAGAATTTCAATTTCAATAAAAATACAACGCAATCAAATTAAGTTCAATACAAATGTAAATAAAATCTTAACAATTAGTCAATTGCATTAATAAAATAAATAATGTCTTAACAAAAGAAAATCCAAACAATAAATCTAAAATATGAAACTTAAACATTTCCAACAACAAAATTTCATATTTGAAGCAATAAAATTCTAATGCGGGCAACCCGCAGACCCCGTGGGCCAAACCCGCATAGTCTATGGATTAAGCCGGATGGACCAAAAAATATGACATAACCATAGATCATTTAAAAAAATTGATCTGTTACCCGCGCGGACTGCGAGCCCCACGGGCTAGTTCAAGGACCTAAGTCTGTTTACCCACCCCTACACTTAATTACCTCTCATCCTATCATACACTATAATTGTATTAAAGTCTCTCCAGTCACATACAAAACCTACCAAATTTGTAATGGCCTTGTGCTCTTTATCACTGATGAATCTCTAGAACCACCTTGAAATCGAAAACACACAATTATAGTTAGTAATTTCTGAATTTTCAAAGGAGCTCTATTAATGTTAGTTATAATTAGCATAGGTACAAAAGTATAGTGTTGCGCTTACTTGTACTACTTTCACTTCTATTCATTTTGATTAGTGTTTGGAGGCTTATTCTCAAAATCTGAATCACTGGTTTTACAGTCACCATTTGTCACAGTGCACACACAAGTTAGCTAAGGCATCATAGAGAGAAAAAAGAAAAACATTTTAGTGATTTTCTGAAATAGTAAAATCTTACATATCACGTAATTTTGGGAGTTTCTTTATTGACGGAGGAAGTGGTCCTTCAAAGTTGTTCTTCTCCAAATGCCTTAAATTTAACAAAGAAAAAAGGGAGTTCGATCAAGTTAATTAGATTGGACAATTTAAGAAACCTTAGAAATCAAGGGTATGTTTAGATAAGTTTATGTAAAAACACTTCTAGAAGAGAAGAAAATAAAAAGAAAAAAATTAAATAATTTTTTTTATAAGTTAAAATTAAGTCTTCATTAACTTATTTGTATATGTTTTCTTATCTTTTAAAGAAATTATATAAGACAATTTTGACATATTAACTAATAAAGAATTAATTTTAACCAATTTATTCTAAAATAAAACTCATTTCATATTTTTTTTATTTTATTTTTCTTCTCATATAAATATTTCTAGAAAAATTAAAACCCAAACAAGTCTTAAGAATAATGCATCTTTTTGGGTCACATACAAAGTTTCTAACTCCTTCAGTCCACTCAAATCAGGGATGTTGCCTGAGAGTTTATTTTCCCCAAGCCACCTATATATAAGCAAATATTCAAAAAGTGACATGATTCAGTTGTTAGAAGAAAAAAAATCACTTGGATTGGAATATTTGAAGTAAAAGGGCAACATTCCATACAGATGCTCTAATGCACTTAGATGGCCAAGAGTTGGAGGAAGTGACCCTGACACCCCGGCATTTGTCAAATTCCTTCACATTTACAAAAAAAAAAAACATGTGAATCCACCATTAAACATATGAAAGGTACAAGAAGATGACAACTGTTACTAGATGCATTTTTCCACTCTCATTTACTTATGAAAGTCCAATGAACAGTATAAATTAAGAAGATTTCAGTGGAATTTAATTATTATTTTTGTAACCTATTAGTGAACTTACACTATTGTGACTCGTGCATGGAAACCATTAGAGCATGTAACCCCAGTCCAAGAATTTCCCTTAGGTAGGCAAGGATCGCCATGCCAATCAACAGGTGGATTCTGAATGCTTCTTGCCAAATCTTCCATTGCAATTACTGAGGATAACCATAACAACTAAATTATTCGACAACTAGCTTCATGATTGTAATATAGGTTATGTTGGCATAAATTTCTCCATAATTAAGTATTTATAGGAAAAGAAATTAAAAAAAAAAATTGAACTTCTCTTATAAATGAAAATCAATTTATGCGTTATAGAGTTTAGAGAAATTAAACAAAAGAATTTCTATAAAAATTAAGTACCTAAATTGATTTTAACTTAGGCAAAATTGTATTCAATTCATTTTATCTTTTTATTTTCTTCTCAAAATGCTTATAACAAACTTTTTTAAAACATGATCTTAGTCAAAGACATTGCAAAAATAGTGAGATTAGTGAGTTACCATCTCTAGTATGAGTTCGACCACCAAGAGGTAGAACTTGATAAATTTCCCCGGCATTGATCAGTGGTCCAACAGGTATTCCACTACCAGGGGTCAACGTAATTTTGGTCTTCCCTGAGAGCGGCCATTTTGTAGCATAAACAGTGACACCATTAGTTGTGGCATTGAGGCTGGAATAGAAGGTGTGGCCATTGATAGAAACGTTAAAAACTCTCCAGCTGTAAGGGCTTGGATGTCTGTTGTCCTGAAAATAGAGGGAAATGTAGTAGTAGGTGCTGGGAAGGGACATAGAAGGCCACTGAATCTCAAGAGTCTTCCCCCTACTTGTTGTAACTGCAGAACTGAATGCTTTCACTGGAGGTTGATTCCAAAAGTCTGAAGAAGTCACATTTGAATTGCTTTCCACAACAGGATTCTGGTCCTTGTATGGTTGCCACATCCTGTTGAATTTGTCATCTGGAAAACTAGGTCCACAAATAAACATCTTATAATGATCAGAACTCTCACCATACCTATTTAATTCTGCATTTCCTATACCATTTATGTAAACACACATAGAGAATAAATAGAATATAAATTTACAGGATAAAATATTTTTATAGCTTAATTTTTTTTTTGTCTCTATAATTCTTTTTTGTTTTAATTATTTTAAAATATATTTATTTTATTTTTCATCCTTAAAACGTTTTAAATAATATTTTTTCATAATTCAAAACATTTTTTCTTATTATTCAAACAACCTGTTTTTCGTCCTTGACTGGTTAAATATCGTATACTAATTTATATTTGTTGTTATTACTTCTTATGCTAATAAGAGTTACATTCCCTATACTCCATATATATATAAAAATAAATTATTTTACCACATGCTCTAAAATTAATTAAAACCAATTAATACTCTAAAAGAGAAAATAAAAAGCTGAAACATTCAATTACCTAATGATATCTTCACCTCCGAAGGTATTCCTGGCAACGGTTAGAAGGGCATATTTGTTAAAGTCAATAGGATTATAGAAAGAAGCATCCAACATCTTCACCTCCAAGGCCGAAATGAAGGGGCTTGCACCACCCGTGTGTGCATTCCTTGCCAAGCACACGCTCAAAGTCTTCCCCGGTGGCACCACAACAATATCATAGTAAGAACTAAGACCTTTAGCATAGTCCTCTGTGGTGTTCACAACGCTCCATCTTGTCCCTTCAACGATTTGATCAAACACCGGAGGCTGCTTATTCCTTCCATCAAAACCTCCATAGTAGTACATTGTCTTCACAAGGTATTTGCTTCCTTTGATGACGGGCAATGAATAGCAATATTTTTTAGCCCACATGTCGGGAAAGTAACGCAATGTGGAGAGTATTGGCAACAAGTCTGGCTTGCTGATGGTGGTGGTTTTGCCCACCTTGATGTAGCTTCCATCAGGAATGTATGTGAGATTATTGTCTATTGTTACCTCTTTGGTGCCCCCACAGTCTAAAAAATACCCTGCATGCATGCATTCGTAAATTCTCCATGGTTAGGGTAGAGCATGCATGAGGACATCGCTTCCAACTTTCATTGTCACCATTATACATAATATATATAATCTTCATGTTACAAAATTTTTATGCATTTATAGATAAGGACTTAAAAAATAGTTCACGGCCGATTTCGGTTGTAATGTCAAAGGTTTATGGAGTTTATGCGGCTGTAACACAATCACAATCGTAATTGCATCCGCCTTTAAATTTTGTCAATATTAAAAATCACAACAAAACCATGACTATGCTGTAATTTTGAAGCCTTGAATGATTTATATAATAACATGCATTGAGTAATGATATCCAGACGTCAATATTTCATTAACATTTTTTTTCTTCTGATTATCATATCATATCATTTGTCGTGTCTAAACTTTTTTCTCCTCTCACTCTCCCTCACTAATAAATGTTAAATAGGATTTAATGTCTATGGTTATTTTCCTCATACATTTATGTGTGCAATAAAATAAACTGGAAAGAGGTATTAAATTGCATGTGTACATATTAGATGCAAGCATCGAAAGAAAGAAAGAAAGAAAAAACCTTAGCAAATTAATATATGTACATAGTGAATGCAAATTCATTATCTTATAGGGGTGCTTAATTTGAGTATCAATATAATTTGTACCTAGAGGGATTGAAGCTAGGGCAGAGTGGGCGAGGAGAGAAATAGTGATAATCCACAGGAGGAAGACGGAGGGGCTCATACTGTCAAAAGCCACTGCCCCACCTGAGAGCATGCGATTTGGGAAGCTTTTTTTGGTGGTTTTTGTTGAAAACAGAAGAGAAAGAGATCATGGCATGGCCTGGTTCCACATTCACAAGGGTTGACACCTCCGAGGCTCTCCTGAAAGATAGTAATAGTCATGGCTTGAGTTGGTCATATGTCCATCCACTCTGTAATTTATTAAGCGACATTGGCGTTAGTTGGTATTAACAGGAAAATAGTTTCTTTGGTTGAATAGAGTTATAGTATTAAATATTCTTGGAATACAATATTTTTATAATATTATTTTGCTAATTTATACTATCTATGTTCGTAATTGTACAAACAAAACATTCTCTGTTAATATATAAGTGAGTCGTCCTTGACATGCTTCTCTTGTATTTCTGTTCAGACAATGAAAGTTCAAGATCGAAATATTTGTTATAATTTTTTTGGTGATTAAATCCTTAGAGATTGTGTCTTTTTCAGCAATCCTCTCGGGACATCCTGCCAAACGTAAACATGAAAAAAGAACAAAAAACGTGTCTTGTTTTCATTTATACAGGAGACCAACTAAATCACCCTTAAAAATTCAAAATCTCATTCTGTTTTTGTTATTTGAGATAAACTTTGTAGAGTACCCTCTTCTAATTAATAATTAACATAAATATTTTGGATTGTACAATGGGTAAAATGACATAAAAATATTTATTTAAGCAAATAAATTAAGTTACAAGTTGAGACTTGAGAGACAAATATTAAGACACGCATGAAATTATATATTGTGACATTAAGAAATATTAAGACGCGTGAAAAAATATTACTTTGGTAAAAATCATGTTTTTAAAATCATATTAATCATATTGAACCAATAAAAATATTAATTTATGATTTATAGGTTCAAATGTAATTGAGCTATGATTAAACTGATACCCATTAATTAATTCTATATTTTTATACTACACACTAAGTAATAAATTACCATAAAATTTTAAGAAAATTAACTTGAGTAAAAAAAATTAACATAAAAGGATCATATTACATATTTTAAAGATAAACATTGTAATAAATATAAAAAATAAACAAAAACAAATAATTTATTAAAATTATTCAAGCAGTAGAAGTTTCCATAGCAAAATGTTCTTGCTAAAGAGTGAGTAACTATATTGACTTATATCTTAATAAACTGAAGTTTAAAGTTTTTTTTATACATAGTGAAGCTTAAAGTTTGTATTTAAAGAAAGCAAATCCTTGCATTCATCGAGAATAACGACGAGATCTCTTAACCATAACCTTGTAGTCTAACTCAAAGTTTACTTTAAAGTAAGGAAGATTCTATAGTGGACCAGTGAAAAATCTAGTTCATTTTACACCGCGTATTACTATCCACTGGATATATTAGTATAATATTAGACGGTTAAGATGTGTGACCCGTAACATTTTATACCAGTTTTTTTCAATATTATTAAATAACTAAACTTTTATTGGCATAGATTAATTTACTCATTTTCCCTTTAGTAATTTTAGCAATTAAAATATTTTTAATTATTATGTATCAATTAATTAATTAAGTACATTACATTACGTAAAAATATGTTTATATACAATTTCTCGTAAATGATGTCGCCGAATAGTGGCCGGCATCCGTTGATTGTGGAGTAATTTGTGAGGGTGTTAATGCAAGATCATATCTGCTTAAGGGAAGTGAAAGGGCATTTTGTTGAGCCTGCCTATAAAAGAGGAAAGAAAGGTTACTCAACAAAGGAAGAAGACTTGGAGATTGGGTGGATAAGGGAAGCAGAGAGAGTTACCCAATGGTGAAAGGGAAACATGCATGCAGTGGCATAGCCGTTGTAGCATATCACCATGACGATGTGATGAGGAGTGGCACACCACCGTTGTTCAGCCATGGGTGGTAGCCACCACTGACGATAAAAGACAAGCAGGAAGCTTTAAGGGAATTCTGGAGAACTTTAGATATGAGAGAGGAGGGGAAAAGGGATCGCCGCCGTGTGCGGTGGTCAGAATCTGGCAACAGAGTGCCGCCCTTTCCAACAGTGTTGGTGACAACCTTGATTTAGGTTTTCAATTTTTAATAAAGGATAATAAAGTCATTGTCTGTTTATATAAGAAATAAAATAATCCGAAAAACAACCCTTGATGGCAAGAAAAATCCCTTTTAGACCACATGTTTTAGTGGTCCACCGGAGTATTGGCCTTAAAGTAAAGCAATCACTCCCTTGAGATGGACCAGCAAAATTGAAATTGTCCAAACTGATTTAGAAAATGAGAATTCCACCCCACCCACCTTTTTTCTTTTGTTAAACACATTTCAAATCTTGTTTTATGATGTGAGATGAAGAATGCAACATCTATATTATTGCACTTGTTGTACTTTACTGGTGAGGCTGCCAAGACAATATACATTATACCTTGATCTTTGTTATTGATATAAGGCATGTGACCTTTAGTGGCTAACCACGCATAACTTTTCATAAGCACCTTTGAACATGGTTCCCCCTTAACCTCCCATAACTTTTCATTGTGTCTCTTCTAAATACTCCAAAAAGTCATGAGAAAGAGAAACTTCTTTAACTCATCAATCACACAACACACATTTTATAGAACAAATTTTGATACACGTGTCCTACTGGCATAATGTGTTGGATTTCAATTGACCTATGAATGCTATTGAACCTTTGCTAGATGTCTCAAAAAGTTACAATTATTGATGAGCTAGATAATATAGTTATGCTTCTACCATTTAAATTTCTTAAATTATGTTTAATGTTTATTGTGATTTAGATTTCATGTAGTTTTTTTTTTTCCAAATTGGGTAGCAACATGTTTTGGAATGACTCCCACAAAGCTCAAATCATGGGGATATTACAATCTTACTTACATTTATTGAAAACCTCCAATATTTTAAATAAATATAATAAGATTATACATTTCGAACTACACCTTAAATTAGTGTATTTTACAAAAAAAAAAGTTACATCTTAGGATATATTCGATAGAACAAAAAGAATAAAAATAAAAATGAATTGAGATAAAAAAATTTAAATTAAAATAAATGATAAAAGTGTGAGCTCCATATTATTTTAGTATTAATTTATTTACTCTTTTTCACTCAAATGAGCAAACGGTTAAATTAATTAATACATCTTGAACCATACTACAGATCAATTTTGAGATGTCCAAAAATAATCTCAACCCATCTAACAAGCCCTACATGAACATGCATATAAAAACAATTTCATGTATGTTTGGAGCTCCGGCGATTTCACTACAACACAAAGTATGAGACAACATAAACATAAAAGCAAGAAAGATAATGTTTCTTGAAAAAAAGAGAGGCTGACGCAAAGAAAGTTGGTGGTATCACAGTCGAAATACAGTCTTCATTGCATTTAAGAAATAGAAGAATCTATACACTCCACCCATCACTTCAATCATGTCTTACCATCATCCAACATTTTCCATGCTGAATGTCCTTTCACGTTGGTGTCCGTTCAATTGCGACTCAGGCCAGTAAGCAAACACCAATGCTACACCCTGGCGGCGGGTATCAAACGCAAACCCAATACTGAAAAGCCATCCATGCAAATAAAATTCATTACTTTTTTAAATAAACTCTTGGCTCCTTGCTTAGCTCCCAAGCAAGGCACTCAACCTCAACACCAAAAGCTCCTCTTAGCTCCGATATAAAACCGTTAATCTCAAACCCAATCCCCACCAAATTCAATTCAAAAATTCCATTTTCCATGGGCACTTCTCCGAGCCGCGAGGGCCTCGAAGTCACCGACTCAGATTCCGACTACGAACACGAAGAAGAAGAAACAGAGCACTACGAACACGCCAAAACCCACTCCACCGAGCTCGATGACTTGGATGCGAAACTCAAAGCCTTAAAACTCAAATACCAAACGCCCTCTTCCTCCTCCTCAAAATCACTTCCCCAAAACGCTGTTAAGCTCTACCTCCACATCGGCGCCACCACTCCCAACGCTAAGTGGATCCTCTCCGACAAACGCACCTCCTACGCCTTTCTCAAAGACTCAGACGACGAAAACGACGCCGTTTGGTTCCTCACTGTAGGTTCCAAGGTCCGCGCTAGGGTTTCCTCCGAAATGCAATTGAAGATGTTCGGCGACCAGCGCCGCGTTGATTTCGTAGCCGACGGCGTCTGGGCCCTCAAATTCCCCTCCGACGACACCTACCGCCGATTCGTCACTGAATTTCAAAACTGCGTCTTCGAGAACGTGTATGGAATCGAATGCACGGAAGAAAACAAGGTCAAAATCTTCGGTAAAGAGTTCATCGGCTGGGTGAAGCCGGAAGCCGCCGACGATTCCGTCTGGGAGGACGCCTTCGCCGCAGATCCGTCGCCTTCGCGGCGGAGAGACGACCTAATGGAGGAATTCGAAGAGGCCGCGAACGGTGGGGTCCAAACCCTAACCCTAGGCGCGTTGGATAATAGTTTCATGGTGAACGACGCCGGCGTCCACGTGTACCGCAACTTCAACCGCGGGATCCACGGCAAGGGCGTCGCCGTGAAGTTCGCCGGCGGTGACGCCACGCCGAACAAGGCTTTGTTGATGCGTGCGGAAACGAACATGATGCTGATGAGTCCCTTAAAAGACGGAAAGCCCCACGCTTCGAAGCTTCACCAGCTCGACATTGAAACGGGGAAGATTGTTACGGAGTGGAAGTTTGGAAAAGACGGAGTTGACTTAACAATGAGGGATATCACCAATGACACCAAAGGGTCGCAGTTGGACCCTTCGGAGTCAACGTTTTTGGGGCTGGATGATAACCGGTTGTGTCAATGGGACATGAGGGATAGAAAGGGAATTGTTCAGAACATTGCCACGGCGAGTTCTTCGCCTGTTTTGCATTGGAGCCAGGGACATCAGTTTTCCGCAGGGTCTAACTTTCAGTCCTTTGCGACCACCGGTGATGGGTCCATTGTCGTGGGGTCTCTTGATGGGAAGATAAGGTTGTACTCGAAGACCTCGATGAGGATGGCGAAGACGGCGTTTCCCGGTCTCTGTTCGCCGATTACTAGTGTTGATGTTACCTATGATGGCAAGTGGGTGCTTGGTACCACGGATACTTACTTGGTGCTCATTTGCACCTTGTTTACGGATAAAGATGGGATGACGAAGACCGGGTTTAGTGGGAGAATGGGGAACAGGATACCTGCTCCGAGGCTCTTGAAGCTGACTCCTCTGGATTCGCATTTGGCTGGTGCGAACAATAAGTTTCACAGTGGCCATTTTTCGTGGGTAAGTTTGATTCGCCATTGTTGTTGTTGTTGACTTGTTGTATGTCCATTATGATTTTAATTCTTGATACTTATCCATGCAGCTACTTGTATATGTCAATTTTGTTAATCTCTTCACACTACTGTGCTTTTAATTGTCTTTGATTGATGATCTTGGTGAACCTAGATTTTTTGGCATATCCCTTTACAAAAAAAATGGAAGAATATTTACACGTCCCGAGGTATGATTAGGGATGAATGATTGGAGAAAAAGTAATAAGGAGAACATTTATTATGGGAAAAATGGTAGAATCTTGCATTAGGTGGTTGGACATGTGTGGAGAAGACTTGGTAAGGAGATTAGATTAGAGAAGAGACAGAGAGGGTAGTCAAATCTCTAGAGAGGTAGAGGAAGATTGAGAAAAACTATAGTATAAACCATTAAAAAGGATTTATAGAGGTTAATAATTTGTTTATAGATATCATATGATTTACAATAGAATATTATGGCATTATATGATTCTTGTAGACAAACTCATGGGAAAACCTTAGTTGTTGGTGGTGTAAAGTAATAACGCTTCCGCAAATATATTGAAACAAACTTTTTCTATAATGTTTGATCTATGGAAATTATTAACAAATAGTTTAAATCAACTACATAGTTTACAATTATTGCATAAACTAGCATGTCTTTTTTGAATATTTCCATTGTTTTGGGGCACCTACTTTTGGGTTTTAGGACTCATCTTTATTTTATTTTTTTATGTATAAAGTTGGATACTCTGTATTTAGATGCTGATGAAAACAACTCATTCGTTTTTAATCAAAGTAAATTACTGATTATTTACTGTTTTGAGTATTTCTATCCTAAGTATGAAACTGGGGGTGAAAGTGCAGAGATTTTGTTGAAGATAATAATAGTATAGAGGTTGTGTGATCCATGTCAGAGCATAGATGGCATTATTATGAAATTGATCTGGTGGAGCAAAACGTTCAAGTAGCAGATTGAAAAAATGATAGGTTGATAAACAATAATGGGTAGCATTAAGTAGTGGGAGGATATTTAAAAAATTTCACGAAAGGGATTCAAGAATAATGTGAGGGGTGCAAACAAGTATGGGATTACCATGGGGTAGATTGTAAGATGTAGCTTTAGGCAGGTAGAAAAAATGAGTTATGGTTCAAAGTTTGCTACATCAGGTGGTATGCTTACAAGCTTTTTTTTAATTGGGCTATGGATTTGGTGGGTGAACTATATGTATGGATAGTGCGTATGCTTCTCAAGATAGAATTCCTTGTTTATTCAATGTTACATACTTGCATGTGATACGAATTAGAAAATATATGTAAACTGATGATAATTAGTAGTTTACCGAGTCCATTACCTTGCAGCAACCTGCAAGTATCTGACCTGTGTTTTTGTCTTTCAGGTCACTGAGAATGGTAAACAAGAACGCCACCTCGTTGCGACTGTGGGCAAGTTTAGTGTGATATGGGATTTTCAGCGGGTGAAGAACAGTGCACATGAATGTTACAGGAATCAAGAAGGGCTGAAGAGCTGTTACTGTTATAAGATAGTGTTGAAGGATGAGTCAATTGTAGAATCACGGTTTATGCACGACAAATTTGCGGTTAGTGATTCTCCAGAAGCTCCGTTGGTGGTGGCTACTCCTATGAAAGTCAGCTCCATCAGCCTGTCTGGAAAGCGACATGGTTAAACCTTTGTTTACATTTTTTCTTTAAAGGTTTCAAATTTATTTCTAGTGTTAGGAGTGTCTTTGAAGTTTGAACAATGTATTTGCTTGTATTCAAGTCTGAGGTGCTGTTATTTTTCTGTACAGTGAGTTTTAGGTTGCCCTGGATGTATTTTCTTTCTCTTTATGATTACAAGTTTGGGTTTGCAGACTGAATTGTCCTTTTTTTATTACAAATAATAATAAAAAAGGGATTAATTGCTTATGAAGAAGAGGCAGGCAATTCCACCGTTGTAGTTTTTACTTTTTTCCTTCTCTTTTGATCGCAATAAAAGGATTATGGTTGATTCAGTATTGTGCATATTACGGACATAAGGACTTTATTTTAGTTTTTAAAAATGATGATTTATAGTTCTCGTAACATTTTTTAACTTATTTTAATATTCTTTTGTTTATTTTAGATTATTAAAATAAATTATATATAATTCTATTCTATTTTTTAATAAGATTTTGGGCCCGTTAGAAAAAATATAATTCTATTGAATTAAGATATTTTTTTAATAAATTCTTGTTATAAATGTTTAAAATTAAAAAAAGTTACTTTTGTTTAGGATAAAGAGACTCATCCATGAGCCTAAATAATATATATTTATATATATAATTGAAATTTTTCTCATTCTTTTTTAAGTTAAAATTTATTATACTAAAATATATCAATATTTATAATATTATCAAACAGTAAATATTAAAGTATTAAGACTAAAATATACTAACATTTATAATAGTCTCAATCTAAAAACATCAAAATTAAACACCCCATACACATAATTGCGAAACCATTCCACTAATCAAAAAAGAAAATATGAAAATGAAGTTTGACACAAACCCAAAACCAGCCTTTGAAAGTATTCTTATCAAAATCCAAAATCATGAAACATTAGGGTTGACTTGGTTGAGTGGGGTCCCAAACTTCACACGTCGGCTTGGAGAGTTGTCTTTGACAAGAAGGGGACTTGTAAAATAAAGGAGCCTGATGCTCAAGTAAGAATATGAGTTAAGAAAAAAAGCAAATATATGTTATAATGGAGCTCGTATGAGCGAAAGAGATAGAGGCATAGACTTGTTGCTATGTGCTGAGTGTGTGAGCAAATCATGTAAATGAGTTTAATGGAACCTGTATTTATAGTAGCTGAGCGAGGGTGTTAATCTTTGTTTATAGGGACTGTTGTAGCCTTGTAGATAATTCTCGGCTTATAGATAATATAATAGTCGAGAGCTTAGAGATAAATATTTGCTTATAGATAAAAGGTAAAAGATAATCGTACCTTGTAAATAATGTGACGTTATAAATCATTGAATACCTGTCAATAGATAAAATATTCAAATATATTTGAATATTAGTTAGGTTAGAGATAACATGTTTATTGAGAAGCCCAGCTGCTAAGGGTCAAGCGTTCAGGTTTTTGTAGCAGGACTGATGTGAAGGGTTGGCACGCGTCTATAAGTGTCATATAGGATCTCACGTAAGTTTTGTGGGTCCTGGACAGTACAAAAAGCAATTGAGGATGATTACAAAACAACTTTGCCATGGGATACTTTTTGGGGTGGCACGAAGTGGTGATGCTTAGACGACGCATAAAGTGACGCGGGCGGTGGAGTTTTTTGGGGTGAGAAAATGAAAATGAAAAGTTGGGGTGGGAAGAGTAGTTGAACAAATCATCTTTTTGTAGAGGTGAAAGATGATGAAAAATAATGAAATAAATAATAAAATCATGTGAAACTCATATTTTTATATTGATAGAAAGGGGGAAAAGTGAAATTAGAGTAAAAAATTATGGGTTTCACAAAATTTAATTGTTCATTTCATTTTTTTTCCATCCACTTTGGTTTCTATTGTTCAGACTATAAGAGAGGGGAAGGGGAGGAGTGTGGGGAAATAAAACTAAGCGTAACTGAGTGATTTCAAATGTTTTGATAGTGAGAATAACAATTTCCTTTGAGTGTGTTTGGATGAGAAAATTTAAAATTTCGAGAAATTTTAAATTCTAAAAATTTTAAATACTTCAATTAAAATTTTTTTATTTTCAAAATTTTATGTTTGGATAAAAAAAATTAAATTCGAGAATTTTTAACATTTTAAGGATTTCGGGAATTTTTAGGTAGAAGAGATGATGAAGTTAGTAAGGAAATACGCGAATGTTTTAGAAGATCCTTTTATAAGAAAATAATTTCAAATTCTCACATTTTAGGAGAAAATTAAAATTCCACATTTTTAGTTGTTTAAAATTCCAAAAATTTAAATTCTTTACAAAAAAAACATCCAAACAATAAATTCTAGATTACGGAAATTCAAATTCTCAAATTCTTTAATAAATTATTTTTCTCAGTTAAAATTCTCTATCCAAACACACTAATTCGTAGGGATTAGCAAATAATCCATTCGTTTTTTTGGGTCCATGAATACTCTTTTCTGATACACAAGGACATGGCATATTCAGCGACGCAAATATCATTTTTTATGGAAGGCAGTTTGTCGACTTGATATCATATAAAAATTTGAGAATTTTCAATGCAATTCATTCCTCGATACTATGAACCCCATTAAAAATTTGACCATGAATCATTTTTGTCTTCGATATATCATTGTTTTGGACCACAGCCTTTAAATGTTCGTTATTTAATGGACCCACTTTGATAAAAAAAAAAATGCAATTTTTGTACGTAAAAAGATAAATTATTTTTGTTTTTTCATATCTCTTGATTTTTTTGAAATGGATATCTCATTATTTTGTTAGTATTGTTTACGTTATTTTATAAAGTTTAATAGTCATGTATATGTATGTATTGTTATTGTAATTTTTTTATATTATCATTTAATTAAAAATTATTATTAATGTATCTTCTAATAATAATTATTATAAAAATTAATAATTATCAGGATGTTAGTATATTGTTATGAGATGTTTGTGTAAAATTGTTTTATATTATTAATATATAAATAATTTGTGTTTTAAATTTTTTTTAATTATTTTATTTTATTTTTAGTGAACTTAATAAATTTGTCCTTTTCTTTTTGTTTCGCTTTTTTCCTTTGGATTTAATGATTTATTTCCTAAAGAAACCATATCCATAGGAAGGAAGATGGAGGCGATATTCCGTTGTCCATTTTGTCAACTATCCGTATCACAGCGCTGCTGAGTACTGATTGAGCATGACGTAATCATACTTTTGTTTTTGGATAAACAATGACGTAATGAGTGTGGCGTAATAATAAAGATGTCCTTTCCGTGGACGTCAAAGTAGCGTTAAAACTGTAACTAAATCAATAAGACCATACCGGTTTCAGCGAATTTGACATTTGTTTGTCAACTATTATTATCAATTTTTTTAGGTTTAAATGTGTTTTTTATTTGCAAAAAAATAAGTTATTTTTATATTATTATTTGAATTTCACTTTTAGTTAATTATGCACTTAAAAAAATTATATTAATATAATATTTATCGTTAATTTTTTTCTGTTAAGTGATGACATGTCAAATAAAATATCATATCTTTAAATTTAATCACTAATATATTAATAATATATCATTTTTATTATTTAAATTATTTAAAAAATCTAATTCTCTTTTTTTCTCTTCTCTCGCAAAAACCATCCTTGTCATCCAACCCTCACACTAGGGTAGCTGATTGCACATCAGAAAGTGGATATACACTGACCCAACCCTAGATCCACACCTTCATCATTCTGGTGCTATTGCTACAACCACATTGTTAGGGTTCCACAAAACAATGTCGTTCTCCTCTGCCCAAATTGTAACTCTGGCTTCCTAGAAGAGCTCCAAACCCCTCCTCACTTGCACTGATCACGCATGGCGACGGGTCCCCCTTTAACTTAGTAATCGTCCTCTGTGACATGAACGATGTTGTATTGCTTGAAACACAAAACTTCAAACTCTACTACAATGAAATCGTTTTAGGTTCCTTCGGCCCAAGCACTCTTTGCCCCTTATCGCAAGGAGTAACCAAGTTTCTCATGGGCACAGTTTGCATGGAGAATTTCAAGATCAACTACAACGCACGTGAGGTGCCGTGTAGTAACACTTGGAGTGCATTGTGTCGTGGCTTTCGCTGGGTTGGACGACATTGGTGGCGCGGGGTTGTTTTTGGTTGGAGAAGGAGAAGAAGGAGAATTCAATTTTTTTAAATAATAAAAAATGACGTGGCATTGATGATGTGATATTTCATCCGTCACATCATCACTTAATAAAATGAGACTAACAATAGGTCCTACATTGAAACATAAAAAAAATTTCAGGTACGTAATTGACCAAAAATGAATCTGTAGTAGTAATTTAAAAATAACGTATTTTTCATGTATGAAAAAGATATTTAAATCAATTTAAAAAAAACTTCTAAATTTGACGTGATTAGAATTTATTTTAATAATAATAGTATATTATTATGATATTGTCTGAAATTTTTCTAAAAATATTATACCAATATCTTTATTTAGAAATATCACATGGAGAAGGGAGAATCAAAGGAAGAAAAAGTCATGATTTTTTTTAAAAAAAAAATAACTATTAGCATTTGATAAAAATAAAATCAATATCTTTATTCTTCTTTTTTATTTTATACCCCAGGCACTATAACTTCAATTGTTGGAAATATATTATGTTGACACTTTGTATATATTATACTAACCCTATTATTCAAAATCACATTATACAATGTACTTCTATAAGGAAAATTCTTGTAAATGATAAAAAAAAAATCTAAAAGAAACTATCTAAAATGGAATAGATTTATTTGTTTAACTACTCTCACTGGATTTTTTTTTCTTAGTAGTTAGTAGCACATGCCATTATATATATTTATCTTTTTAGTATATATGTTATATTCTGTTATATATTTTATAAAAAATACTAATTAAAAAAATAAAACTAATATTTTGAAAACTTAAAAATAAAAATATATTTATCTAATAAACAATAAGATTTGTAAGAGATTCAATTTTTATATTAACAATTTATTAGTTTTTTTTTACGCCTGCACTACTGAAAAAACACCTTTCAACGTCATTAAATTTAAGGCGGTTTTTAAAAACTGAGGTAGAAAAATAAGCGGTGACATTATTGAAATTAAATGGAATTTTTTAAAAACGGTTATATAAAAAACGTCGTTGATATAAATGTATTTACAGTTACGAGGGCGTTTTTTACTCATGACCGTCTTTGATTTCAAATTAAATAATAAAATAAAATTTTTATTTTTCGGGCCTACACAATTTTGTCCTTGCTTCTAAGCTCCATCTATTGCGCTTCTCGTTTTAGGGAAAAACCAAAAGTCTCTTGGCTTCGAGAGAACTCCACAGCATGCCAATGGCGGTCAATGGCTTCGATGTCGCACCTGGTCAACTTCCTCATGCACCAGAAGATCACCCACATCCGCCTCTACGACCCCAACCCCGACATCCTCCGCGCCCTGTCGGGTACCCACATCCACGTCACCATCAGCGTCCCCAACAACCAGCTCCTCGCCATCGCCTCCTCCAACACCACTGCCACCTCCTGGATCCGCAGAAACGTCGCCGCCGTCTCCCTCGGCGACGAGGTCCTCTCCACCCTCCCCTCCTCCTCCCCGCCCTCCGCTCCCTCCACGCCGCCCTCGTCTATTCCAATATCCATAACGACGTCTTTGTTTCCACCCCTCACTCCGCCTCCGTCATCCTCAACCCCTTCCCTCCCTCCCAAGCCTTCTTCAACCAAACCCTAGAAACCTTCATTCGCCCTCTTATCCATTTCCTCTCTCAAACAAATTCCCCCTTAATGCTCAACCTCTACCCTTACTACGTCTTCATGCAGAACAGAAACCTCGTCCCTCTCGAAAACACCCTCTTCAAATGGTGCCATATTATTGTAACCAATGGCATTACATGCATCAGTGCACAACAACAATAACAATTACTTATCCTCTGCCTATGCCTAGTCATAAGTATGGTTCTCGTGGTATTTGTAAGCATACCAATATAATAATATATATGCTTTCCAGACTATTCTTGCTGAGATATATATTTGCTTGTCTTCTTTTCTTTACCATTTTTTTATTAACTTAATTATCTGGATTTCTTATGCTTGTGCGTGCTGACTAATGAGAAAACTGGATTTGAAATATATTTGCTTGTCTTCTTTTCTTTACCATTTATAAAAGTGAAAAGCCATTTGGGTTTGGATTTGAAATATTGCAGATAAAACTGGTATGGAAGGATTTCAATATTGCATATGAAGCAGGAGGAGTTGGAAAGGAAATTAAAATACCATTTCCTGCTTATGTGAATAATAACTCTTTAGAGATTCGCTTTTATTGGGCTAGGAAAGGGACAAATGCTATCCCATATAAATCAATATATGGTCCTCTTATATTAGCTATATCTGTCACTCGTGGTTAGTTGATTTGTCTCTTTGAGTTTATTCTTCTAATTTTACATTTGAAGTACCAAATGACACTAATTGCTCTTGTGCAATGCTGAAACAGATTCTACAGGTGGCAGCACGTCTGCAGGGGTTGTAGTTGGAGAATTTATATTAGGAAAAGAAATTCATTAGCAAAAGGTGATGATGATCTAGAATAAAGTAACCAACTATAAAAATACGTTTAATTTTACTAGTTAGTTCTCCTTTAATTCTAGCTTTCTATTAAATTTTG
Organism: Glycine soja; assembly: GCF_004193775.1. Lineage (NCBI taxonomy): Eukaryota > Viridiplantae > Streptophyta > Magnoliopsida > Fabales > Fabaceae > Glycine > Glycine soja. The sequence continues at coordinate 13,749,332 of NC_041003.1, read as the reverse complement.
ATAATTCAGTTTTTTTTTTAAATCTTTATCTGTGTCATCTACTTAGGATATCAAAGATAAAAGAAAAAATGGATAATTTTTTTATTCCAACTTAGTATATTTTTTGGTAACTAAAATAATGTATATTTTTTCAAGACTATCAATGACAAAAGATTTTCTCAAGATACATAAGACATCTCATTCGGTTTTATTCTATTGTCAGAGTTAAAGGATTTAAATCTGCAAACGAATTTATTTACTATGCACCAAATCAAAGTTGCAACTAACAACTTTGATATTTCCAACAAGATTGGAGAAGGAGGCTTTGGTCCTGTTTATAAGGTATCCTACAAGATATTACATATAACACCTTATAATTATTGTGAATGATCTATGGTAATTGTGTAGATGAATCATTAAATAATTTAGAAATTCATAAAAATTATATAACATTTTGCAAATGCAGGGCATTTTATCAAATGGCACGATAATAGATGTCAAGATGCTTTCATCTAGGTCAAAGCAAGGAAATCGTGAGTTTATAAATGAGATAGGCTTGATTTCAGCCTTGCAGCACGCTTGTCTTGTTAAACTCTATGGTTGTTGCGTTGAAGGAGATCAATTGTTGTTAGTATACAAATATATGGAAAACAATAGCCTTGCACAAGCTTTATTTGGTAAATAATTGTCTTACATAATCAATTAATTTGATTGCTTTTGATATGACTTAGTTTTCAATCTTAACATATATATGACTAAATGATATTGTTATCTAGCTAATTTTTGTTTACTTTACGAAGGTAGTGGAGAATCTCGATTAAAATTGGATTGGCCAAAAAGACACAAAATCTGCCTTGGTATTGCTAGAGGTTTGGCTTTCTTACATGAAGAATCAAGACTTGCCTTTACATATGAATACCCCCGCACATGGCACATTAGTAAATCCAAGAATCAATTGCTTTTTCTTATTTTTTTGTCTTACATAATCAATTAATTTAATTGCCAATTGTCATAATGACACAATGTTGCCAAGCATATATTGCAACTCTTTATATTTATTATTTTATTTGGTCTTTGTTCATATTATACCTGCTTGGATCTCTCAAAGTTCTGCCATATATGCTTTCTCATCCTCATTTTGCAATCTATTTATTATCCTTGTGCTCATATATATATATATACACATACAAAGCTTTCATTATAATTTCTGATTGTAGAAACTTTGCTGCAGTATGTTAGTATGTTTTTTTCCAGGTGACACTCTTAGCCTTAAGTGATTGTACAATGCTGGTTTTTGTCAATTCCTATCTAAACAAAGTCTTCTTTCAATTGATATTTAATATATATATATATATATATATATATATATATATATATATATATATATATATATATAAAATATTACAACAAAACGTGAAATCACTTGCTGTAGTTTTTGAATTTCCCTTTAGGACTCTAGATATACTCTAGTTGTTTGCCATGTGTAGGAATATCTCGAGATATACTCTAGCTTTTTGAATTTTTCCCTTTACTGAGAAATTCTTCTTAACTAGATTGTATTTTTAGTTTAATTTTTATATATTATTAATTATTAATGGGAAGTTTTTTTCTCGATAATAATGGGAAGATTTTTATATTGGATCACTAAATAAATGGGAGTTATTTTGTATCTATGGCAGTTTTTAAATAATAGTGATTTATTATTGTTGTACAAAATAGTGGTTTATTCAAACAAACAATTAAAAAATCAATAAATTTAACATAAATAGATCCTTAGTTTGTGTACTGATTGATTGGTATTGTTATCATGTTATGGACATTTAAAAAACACTATTAAAAAACGCTATTGTTATCATGAGTTTATAAATTAAGTCTCATATGAGATATTACCTAACTAGGATGCCACAAAAATTTCAGGAAAATAATAAATAAAAAAACAACATTCTACATCGGTTATGGAGGTATAAACGATGTAGAATGTGGACATTCTACATCGGTTCTGAAGGTATAAACGATGTAGAATGTCCACATTCTACATCGGTTCTAAAGTGCAAACGATGTAGAATGTCCACATTCTACATCGGTTATACCTGCAAAACCGATAATTCTACATCGTTTGTATCTTTAGAATCGATGTAGAATGTTCACAATTCTAAGACGGTTCTTCAACCGATGTTGTCATTCAACGACAAGGATCTACTACCACGCGTCATAACCGATGTAAAATGGTCATTAGAATCGATGTAGAAGGCCTTTTTTTTAGTAGTGCTGATCTTTGCACTAGACAGGAATACAACATTATCACATGTTCATATTTAGTAATACTCCTATTAGAGAGAGAGAGAGAAATCCACTAATTATCTCGCATAATTTAACATGATCTAGTCTCACATAAATATTATGACTATATGAATAAGATTTTGTTCATAAAAAAGGGTGGAGGATAATTAATGTTTGCAGGCTTTTTAAAATTCCTTTTAAAACTATTTCATTTCATGACTACCTCCCCTCTATATCAGTTATACCTAATCTCATGTCTTTAACATTTGAAAAAATTAATAGGACATTTGAAGTATAACTCTTTCGCAACTTTAATTATCGTCTTTGCTGAAAAAAAGTTTTTTTTATCGTTTTTGTTTTTCTTTACCCCTTGCCCTAATATTGGGTTTTAACATGTTAAAAACGAAAATTAAATTGAAATACTTAAAATAAAATTTCAAGAGACTAAAGGAACAGACAGAGTTAAGCTATAAATAATTTTTTTAAACCCTTTAATTTATTAGAAAAAAAAGATTCAAACTAATTTAAAATTCAGTTAAAAGTAAGTAGAGTTTAACTAATAATTATCTTTATCAAGAATTAAACTCACATAATATTCAAATAATTTATTTTAGTTTTAATATATTAATCACTGTATGAAATTACTTAATTAATAAAAAATAGTCTTTGCAATGAGCTAATAAACACTGTATATTTGCAAGGAAGATGATTCCTCTACTGATAGCTACTCACGGCCCTACCAAGAAAACAGAATGTAGAATATTTGATTTTCCTCCTACATTTTTGTCTCTACCCTTGGCGGCTGATTCTGCAGCCACTGCATACGTTAATTTTGTTTCCCTTCTTGGCCTTTTGGCCCTTTTATCAATAAAAAATCATATGATATACGTAGCGTGACTCATATGTTTAGTATGATTTATATGAAAAATAACTTTTTATTTAATACTAAACTAAAATTAATAAATAAGGAACTATATTTCATGAAGGTAAAATATTATTTATACATTTAATATCTTGGATAATTTGCTTCTTTAATTTGCATCTTTGAAAAAATGACTATAATTACTTACATTTTTATACATAATAAAGTTACATATCAGTTCACCATAAATATTTAATAAGGAAAAAATTTGGTGGACAACAAATCACAATTAACACTTACTTAGGTTTCATTTAATTAGCTGGAAGGAATTTAAAATAAGAGACAAGAAAAAGTTTAAAATTTTTTGAATTGAAGAAAAAAAATAGAAGAAATTAAGAAATAAAATTTTTTCTCATTTCTATTTAACTTTCTTTCCAATCAAATAAAAAAAAGCTTATTGTTATTTGTTTTTTTCTTTATAAATATAATAAATAATTGAAAAAATATACATTTACATTCTTTGTGAATATTTTTAAAAATTGCACACAACTTCATGTTCTTATATGCGATAGAAAAATCTTAAAAAAATTATATGTATAAATAAAGTATATGATGTATTAAAATACATTTTTATCATCACTGTAAGAAAGAACACAAAACTTCACGAGTCTGTCATGTCGTTATGTATTAGAAACGAGTATTTAAGCAGTGCGATTTGACCACAAACGTAATTTTAAAAAAAAAACTATAAGAAAGAATTTGAACGATTAGATTGTATAAGATCAAAGAATTAAAAAAATCAGTTAACACAAGTTCCAGACCCCACCCCACCAGCTAACTACCCTCCTTTTTCATGTTCACACGTCAATAGCTTTTTGTAATGGGAAGGAATCAAACGTTTTATTCTAATCTTTCTCTATTTGGCTTCATACCCTTTTTATTTTATTAATCCCATTCCTAAACCAGCACGCGAAGAATTAAACACATGACAAAATCACAAAATGAAAACGTGCTTCAATTACATCTTGTAAAAGTGACAATCATCGTGGACACTAATCGTAACTTTTCTTTAGGACTTGGTAAAGAGAATCACTGTCCCAATGCGCAACACACGACATCTACATCCTCAGGTGATACACTGTGGGGTCTGTCCACGTCAAACTTCTGCCCCCAAAATTTTCTCATCACCAAAACAAACACTTAACTAACTGTGCTCCAATGTACCCAACATAAGTTATTAGAATCTCTTTTAGAGCAGTTTTATTAAACAAAAAACATAATAAAGACAAGTATGACCAATTCAAGCATAATATCCTAAATCATACTAAAAATGTACAAATTGAAAGTGACTAGTGATAAGTTGCTCTTAAAACTAGCTATTATTGATAACAGTAATAATACGCTAATCTTTATACATAGCATACTCTTGGGGTGGTGAAATGAAACATTAAAACTCTTGATTTGTACTATGCAGCAACTTCCTCACGAAAAAAACCTAGCGGAAGAAAGATATTACAGAAATACATGTAGTGTAATGTATTGCAGTGGAGCTAGCAAATGCTAATTTAACAAATACGCTTAGCCGAGTTGTACAATTGTTAAACGCACATTAACAAAACTAATTATTTGGTTTAATTGAATATCAATTTCAGGAACTGAGAGTGTACCCAGTGGCAGCAGAGTCTGAAGAATCTCCAGTAAAATCCATCATCATCATGAACGGATGAAAATCAGCTTCGTTGATCCTGTCCCAGAATTCGTGCGAGTCCATTCCCATGCCTTGATTGAGATTATCCTCGTTGTTAATCTGCTCTTCTGTTGCAGCCATCTCCGGCTGGAGAGTGAGCGACTCGTCGACCAAGGGGAAATTGAGCTTGGCCCGTGGGCCGCGTAACTCGAACGAGGCCTTGTCATAGGCCCGGGCGGCGTCCTCGGCGGTTTCGAATGTACCGAGCCAGACCCGGGCCGAACGATGACGATCGCGAATCTCGGCGGCCCACTTTCCCGAAGGCCTCTGCCTAACTCCTCTGTATTTCTTCCTTTGTTCCTCGGGGAAAAAGTTGCATCCCAGGCATCCTGCGATGTTGCACTCGCGACACGTGTGGATGCTAGGCAGGGGTGGCGGCATAAGGCTGGCGGCAGAAAGAGGCGGGGAGGAGTGCGGGAAGCGGAATTCAGGGACGGAGGAGCTGGAGGTAGAGCCGGAGACGACGTTGGTGAGGGCGGCAACGATGAGGGAGAATTCTTGGTCGGTGGTGATATGGGCGGGGAAGAAGGAGGAAGAGGAAGAGGACATGGTGATTGTAATTTGGCGCGTTAAAGTTTGGAAATGAGTTGAGGATGAGGGAGTGGGAGTTAGTTTATATAGGGTTTGGGGGTGACGTGGAGAGTAAGGTCCAGCTGTGCACACCGTTCATACACGGGGGGTGGGCTTAGTGGGTTTGGAGTTATTTGATCACGTGGCTCAGATGAGTACAGAAGGGTGACAGATGTTGTTGGACGGTCACATATATAGAGAGATTCAGAAAGACCAAAGCAGTTCTCAGTGCCTTTAGGGCTTTGACCTGTTCCTCAGCTCGATAAAATATCAAGGAGGTCAAACTTTGTTCCTATCCCTATTATTATTATTATTATTCCAAATTTTGAATATTCACTTTCTACCAACGCGGATTTTCATGTAAATATTGTTATTTATATTACAAATATTTTAATTAATAAAAATAAGTTGCTAATCAATAAATAATTATAATTTTTCTTCTACAATTTCTTAACTATTTCTGGTATTTTCAAAATGAAAATTATTAAATAGTGGTTTAGTTTAATTTTTTTTTAAATATAATATATATTTTTTATTTAATAATTTATTTTGAATTATTTTAAAATCAATAAAAATAGAGTAAATTACATTATTTCAAGCAGTTTCTTTAAGGCCTTTTTATAAGACAGTGCGCTTAAAATTTCTACTATCTAATTCATTCTATCAGACTAATCATTTATATACTTAATTTTATTTATATATATATATATATATATATATATATATATATATATATAAATAAAATTAAGTATAAAGCATTTCAGGTGGGACATCAACTATTTTCTTCAGGAGTGGTCCAGATTATTTCAAGTATTTTCTTTAGGACTGGTCCAGATTGAGTTAAATTTAATCTATTTTCAATCTAACTTAATAGTTTTATATTTTTATTAACTACAAATTATCGAGATAGTTGCTGTAAAAGTAAAAAAAATAATTTTCTTTATCATAAAAATAATTTTTTTAACTACAAATTATCGAGATAGTTTTATATTTTTGAGATTAAGATAGTTGCTGTAAAAGTAAAAAAAATAATAAATATAATTAATTGAATGATAATATAAAATTATTTTACACCGATAAATATATAATTTTCTTTATCATAAAATAATAAACCTCAAACAATAAGTATATTATTGGACTTAAGTCTTTCAATAAACCTCTTAATCTTTAAAGAAATGCTTCTTCTTCAAATTCAAACCATATCTTGAGAGCAAACAATTCCTCCATGCATGCAATTTCTAGGGGTTTCGGCTTCTCCTTCTCACGTGCGATTATTTTTTATTTTTGGGTAAAATTAAAGTGCACAAGCAAAAAACTGTTTTTGTTGCTTCTTTGTGCTGGGCTTCCTTGTCATGCAGTTATTGTTATATATGGTTCATCATTGGAGCTGAGGAAGCAAGCCAATTGTTGTTGTAGTGGGTGTGGTAAAAGAAAAATAGAGAAGTGCAAAGAAGAACAAGAAAACAATGTTACGTAGGACAACTCTGTTTAGTTGGAAGTGTCAATGAGAAAAATATTGGAACAAAAATTAAAAAAGAAAAAAGAAAAAAATAGAAAAAAAATTTAGAGGACTAAAGTAGGATGACAAAACTTTTTTGTCATAGAGCCCATTTCAGTTTATTTACTCCAAAACTTTTTTGTACCTGAGTTAGAGTACTCTTCTATCCCATTTTTAGAAATATTTATTTATTTGCCGATAGAAAAAAAGTAGGAATGACAATTTAGAACCATATTCAATGAATACCTATAAAAATCCTCCTCACAATATATAGGATATATATACCAATCAAATGAGTTAAGCTCTAATATGAGTAATTACTTAAAATTTGTGAGTATTAGTATTATATTTTCCGACCTTATTTATAACTGCATAATATATTTATAAATATTACACAATTCCTTAAAATTAAAATATTTGCACTTTCCAGTTTCTCCTTTAAAAATCAATATCTAACTTCTGAACATAGGTCCTTTAATTAATGCGGGTAATAGGTCTAGATATGTATACAAATACTTAGTGGATAAAGATAAACATATCAATTATATTATTTAGAGTGAATAACTACTTTTGTTTCTCAATGTGTAATTCGTTGACAAATGTGTCTCTGAAATGTAAAAAGTGCGACAAATATATCCTGTCATTAACTTTCGTCTGTCGCCGTTAATAAAGTTGCCTACGTGACACAGAAGGACAAATTTATCATTGAAATGATGGCCAACATGGATTGTCAGCATAGGAGCATATCTGTCATAATATTTTTTTTTTACAGATGCATCCTTGAAAGATGACAATACAAAATTTAGTCCCCGAAAATATAAAAATGCAACAAATATATTCAAATGTTAATAAATTATTATTATTATTATTATTATTATTATTATTATTATTATTATTATTATTATTATTATTATTATTATTATTATTATTATTATTATTATTATTACTATTACTATTATTATTATTATTATTATTATTATTATTATTATTATTATTATTATTATGTATTTATAATTTAATGTTCATATTTGTTTAGTACTTATGTAATATATTTTTTAAATTACCTTTTAATATATATATTTTTATTATTTTGATTTCTTTGTCAAACCTTAATCTTTACAATTAAAAAAGACTTTATCTTATATCTTATAATTTTATCAAATTTCTACTAAATTTCTCATTTTTAATCTTTAAAATTATTTCATATCCCAATTTCAACTTAAGTAACCTTATATTTAGATTGAAAATAATATGTTGAGAGTTTTGAGTAGAAAAAACACAATCGGCTGCAAGACCAAATTTATTTATTTTAGAAAAAAAAAATTAATCAACTATTTTTTTTTAAAAAAAAGTCTCACAAAATTTAAACTAGATAAAACTAACGTGAATTTTTTTTAAAAAAAAACGTCTCACAAAATTTAATCAATTGAGTTATCATTTAAAAAAATAAAAGTCTTTTATTTCTTGAAATTTTTTCTTTCTTCAATTAATTATTAATTTTTATTATGTGCTATTTCATAATATGTCAAATGGAATGCAAGGTCACTACAGCTTCTAAATCAGCGAGAGATACAACTCTACGCTCCGCGGGTAATAAACCTCTGAACTAGTTTTTTTTTTTTTTAAGTTAACCTCTGTATTAGTTTGAATATTATTGTATTTTTTATTTAAATTTATTTGGGTTCTTTATTTGTTAGTAATTGTTTTTCATTTCATTCATATTATGTATAATAAGTGTTGTCTCGAGTGAAAGCACATAAGGTTTATCCACAGTATTCTTTCATATCTAAGGTATATATATACATTTTATTGATTAAGGAAAAAGACTTATTATAATTTCACTTTAGTTCTATCTAGTTTAAATTTTGAGACTTTTTTTATAAAAAAATAGTTGATTATATAATTTTTAAAAAAATAAATAAATAAATAAATTTGGTCATGCGGCTCGTTGTGTTTTTTTATTCAAAACACTTGACATATTAATTTCAATCTAAATATTAGAGTATTTAAGTTGGAATTGAGATATAGAATAATTTTAAAGATTAAAAGTGAAAAATTTAGTAGAAATTTGATAAAATTATAAAATATAAGATAAAGTTTCTTTAATTGTAAAAATTAAGATTTGACGAAGAAATCAAAATAATAATAATATATATATATATTAAAAGACAATTCAAAAATATATTGCATAAATACTAAACGAATAGTAGTAAATTATAAACACATAATAATAATAAGTTACAATCTATTATTAACGTCCGAATATATTTGTCATACTTTTTATACTTTCAGGGATTAAATTTTGTATTTTCATCTTTCAGGGACTTATTTGTCAGCAGAGTCAGAAGACGAAAAGTAAAAAAAAAATATTATGACAAATATGTCCCTATGCTGACAATTCACGTTGGCAAGCATTTTAATGACAAATTTGTCTTCCTGTACAACGTATGCGACTTTATTAACAGTGACAAATGGAAGTTAATGACAGAATATATTTGTCGTACTTTTTACACTTTTAAAACTAAATTTTATATTTTTATTTTTCAGGGACACAAAAATAACTATTTATGCAAATATAAATCTGAGTATGAATATTATTTTCTAAATGTGGATACAAGGATGAGTATTGTAAATTTTAATATCCTACTTAATCCTTACTCATTATTATCCCTACACTAAAATTAACTTGGCTGATAAAAAAAATATTAATTTTTCCTACACTTAATTGTTTTAGATATTTTTTAGAATTATTTTTAAGTTTGAGATTTTTTAAAAACTTGAAAAGGTATTTACATTTTTAAAAAAAACTTATATTTTCATTAAAATGAGTACTTTTTGGCAAGAAAAAAATCAGACAAACTTAAAACAAATGAAAGGACGACGATATTTTACTCATTATTTTTTCTTTAATTTCCTCTCAACTACATCTCTTCTCCTTCATTTTTAGGGGCTTAATGTTTATTTTTTGAAACGTTTAAGTAAAATATAATTTTTATTTAATTTTAGATCAAATATGACGATAGTTAAAATCGTTTCTAAATGTAATTAATTGACATTGAGATGGGATTTCTCTTACTTGGTCAAACCTTTATTTAATTTTGTCAGCTTTCCGCAGATTTCTTTGTTATGTTTCTAGAGTTTGGGCTAGGTCAAGTCTTGAACTTTTCTTCTTCTTCTTCTTCTTTTTTTTTTTTTTTTAAAGGCTCAAGCCTTGGATAGTGAAGTGTTTGGTTGATCGTACATCGTAGTGCTCGGTGAAAATTTGGATACAAAGTAGTGAAAAATCATAAATAAGTTTAAAAAGTTTTAGCATGAAAAAGAAAAGACAATAATTATCTGTGAAAAAAAACAGAAAAAAGCAATTGAGTAGAATAGAAGGGAAAAAAATCTTGTGTAAATTTATATTTTTTAGCAACTTATATAAGAATTTGTTGAGGAAATAATCTTAAACTTTTTCTATAAATTTCTCTACAAATTATGTATTATTTTATTTTTTTAGAAATTATTCTTAGTTATTCAACATTTTGAAGTCAATAAACAATAAATGTGATAAATTGTTTTTTTTATACTCTCTTTTTCACAATAAATAAGATTAAAATTGCTAGTCAGAAAGAAGCACAAAATTGCTATTCTTAATTATTCAAAAAAAAAAAAAAACAGTAAACGTGGTATAAAAAAAAATTACACTCTATCACGAGAATAGAGAAAACCATTAGTCAAAAGAACAAAACTGCCTTTCGTTCACTTTACTTATTTTTATAGTATGCAAGAAATGTTATTTAATTAGAGATAAACGAAGTAATTGCATAAAAAGAGATTAATAGAATGTATTTTATATAATTATTTTAAATTACTTCAGGAAAATTAAATATATTTTTAGAAAACTATATAATTTATTGATAATTATAATATTTTTAACTAAATTAGATTATTTAAACTTTTATGAAGTAATTAAAAATATTATATTTTTTCTCGATAAAACCTCTCACTTTTAGCAAAACAATTTAAGGAAATTGCAAGGTTTTCACTGCTTTGTGCACCAAAGCCAAACCGGATCACTCTGAGTCTCTGACCAAGTCGCAATAAATCTCCAATGCCAAACCACTGTAATTCATCCATCATCAACGGCTGAATGGTAAATTTGGTCCCACATAAATGTATAGCAGATTCAAGTTAATCCCAAAACTTAAATAAATTAAAATAAAATCTTTGAAAGTAGTTTTCATTTTTTACATTAGTCATTCATTTTTTATAAGTCATCGTTTGTTGTCACTAAAATGCAGTTCACTCCTAGTATTTAGGGACTAAATTACATTTCAATGATAACATGCATGATCCTATATAAAACGAAGGAAAATGTGAAAGAAAAAAAAACTGCTTTTTAGGGAATTTTTTTTAGTTTATTAACATTTAGAGATTAACTTGAAATTGTCATACACATTCAATGACCAGATTGACTATTTTATCTCAATCATATTGTCACATTCACATATTTTGTTTCATCCACACTTTGACACCAAATTTGGATGCTTTCAAGAGGTCGGTGGAGTGAAATTTCTTTTTTTTTTTTTAATTACTCATTTAGTTCCTATAGTTTCACGATTCGTATCTTCTTAGTCTTTAAATTTGAAAGTGATTTTTTTAGTCTATGTAGTTTACATTTTAATTCTCTTGTAGTCTTTATAGTTTGAAAGTGATTTTTTTAGTCTTATAATTTATATTTTAATTCTCTTTTAGTCCCTATAATTTGAAAATAGTTTTTTTTACTCCTTATACTTTATATTTTAATTCCATTTTAGTCCTTACCATCAAAATATGAGTAATATTATCAATTACAATTAACTACAAAAATATTAACAAGTAATTTGTAACTAATTTATTACAAGATAATTTGTAATAAAGAGATAGTTGATAATTTATAACTAATTTATAACTAATTATATATATATATATATATATATATATATATATATATATATATATATATATTGTATTAAGGATTAAAAGGTAATTAAAATACAAATTGCAGGAACTAAAAGATCACTTTCAAACTATAGGGACTAAAAGAGAATTAAAATACAAACTATAAGGACTAAAAAGACCACTTTTAAATTATAAGGACTAAAAGGGAATTAAAATGTAAATTATAAGGACTAAAAAATCCACTTTTAAACTATAGGGACTAAAAAGGTATGAATCGTGAAATTATGGGGACTAGATGAATAATTTAACCTTTTTTTTGTCTAAACCACAATTATTCTTCATTGGAAACAATTTTATCTAAGTCGGATAGAATTATTACGAGTGATAAAATTCTTTTTCTAAATATTTAATATAAATGTGGGCTCAAAACTTGAGTATGAGACATTTGGTTAAAATAAAACAAGTGAAAGTTTAATAAAAAAATATTGTTTGCCTCAATATTACTCAATGTAAAATTCAATCTCAATTGTTGTTCAATACTTTAGATCAAATTAAAATAGGTTTTGTAGGTAGATAATATGAGTAAGTGGCAAAATTAATTATCTTTTCTTAAGTTAGCTCATCTTCTAATCCCTTCACATAGTCTTCCATTTCATGTCAAATAGTGACAAAACTTGTTACAATTTAGCTTATCTTTTAATTGTGATTTCGTTGTGCAACCTTTTGGCACCTCCTCTAATACAGCGGAATCGTGATTTCATTGTGTATTACAAGGATATGTAATTTTAAACTTAATCTATTTTCAATCTAACTTAATAGTTTTATATTTTTATTAACTACAAATTATCGTGGGATGAGTTTAAGATAGTTGCGGTAAAAGTCAAAAAAATTAGTAAATATAATTAATTGAATGATAATATAAAATTTTAAACCGATAGATGTATAATTTTTTTTCATAAAATAATAAACCTCAAACAATAAGTATATTATTGGACTTAAGTCTTTCAATAAACGTCTTAATCTTTAAAGAAATGCTTCTTCTTCAAATTCAAACCATATCTTGAGAGCAAACAATTCCTCCATGCATGCAATTCTAGGGGTTTCAGCTTCTCCTTCTCACGCGTGATTATTTTTTATTTTTGGGTAAAATTAAAGTGCACAAGCAAAAAACTGTTTTTTGTTGCTTCTTTGTGCTGGGCTTCCTTGTCATGCAGTTATTGTTAGGGACATGCTAGGTGCACCCAGCAACATTGCTAGTGCACCCAGCAATTAGGTGAATGGGCAAAATTGCCCTTGCGTTAAAAAAAATAATTTCTTTTTCCGGAAGAGGTTCTTCCGGAAGAACAAATTGTTGTTCTTTCGGAGGAAGGTTCTTCCGGAAAGTTTCCAGAAGAAGGTTCTTCCGGTAGAACAATTTATTCTTCCGGATGAACAATTTGTTCTACCGGAAGAACCTTCTTTCGAAAACTTTCCGGAAGAAGGTTCTTCCGAATGAACAATTTGTTCTACCGAAAGAACCTTCTTCCGGTAGCTTCTCCGGAAGAAGGTTCTTCCGGTAGAACAAACTGTTCATCCGGAAGAATCTTCTTCCAGAGAAGTTACCGGAAGAACTTCTTCCGGTAACTTCTCCAGAAGAAGGTTCTTCTGATAGAATAAATTGTTCTACCAGAAGAATCTTCTTCCGAAAGAAGGAATTATTTTTTTAATACAAGGGCAATTTTGCCCATTCACCTAATTGCTGGATGCACCAGCAATGTTGCTGGGTGCACCTAGCATGTCCCTTATTGTTATATATGGTTCATCATTGGAGCTGAGGAAGCAAGCCAATTGTTGTAGTAGTGGGTGTGGTAAAAGAAAAATAGAGAAGTGCAAAGAAGAACAAGAAAAGAATGTTATGTAGGACAACTTTGTTTAGTTGGAAGTGTCAATGAGAAAAATATTGGAACAAAAATTAAAAAAGAAAAAAGAAAAAATAGAAAAAAAATTAGAGGACTAAAGTAGGATGACAAAACTTTTTTGTCATAGAGCCCATTTCAGTTGGCTTACTCCAAAACTTTTTTGTACCTGAGTTAGAGTACCCTTGTACCCCATTTTTAGAAATATTTATTTATTTGCTGATAGAAAAAAAAGTAGGAATGAGAATTTAGAACCATATTCAATGAATACCTATAAATATCCTCACAATATATAGGATATATATACCAATCAAATGAGTTAAGCTCAATTGTTGTTCAATACTTTAGATCAGATTAAAATAGGTTTTGTAGGTAGATAATATCAGTAAGTGGCAAAATTAATTATCTTTTCTTAAGTTAGCTCATCTTCTAATCCCTTCACATAGTCTCCCTTCACATAGTCTTGCATTTCATGTCAGATAGTGACAAAACTTGTTACAATTTAACTTATCTTTTAATTGTGATTCCGTTGTGCAACCTTTTGGCACCTCCTCTAGTATAGCCAAATCGTGATTTCATTGTGTATTATAGGGATATGTAATTTTGAAATTTGACTGATGACAGGCCAATAACAAAATTTATTGGGGCCAGTAGCAACTCCATAAACAAGATCCTTTTAAATCCTCTCGTCAAATACATTACCCAGTAAATTCATGCCAAACACCCTTATGGAGTTGCCAAAAAGGCCCAGATTGTCAAGTAGAGACTGTAGAGTGCCACTGGAAAAAAAATGAGATGAGCACCGGAATTGAACCTGTTATATTACTTTCTTTTCTATATAGAATTATATGGAAGAAAGAGATGCCACAAAGATTGTCTAGTATAGTGCAAACTAGAAAGGAGAAATGCTGCCTCCATTTCAAAATGAGTGATATTTTAACACTAAAAGAACCGTGCAAACTTTTTCCCTCGAAAAAAAATCGGTGGAGACGTTTCAGGGAGGATACGACTAGTGGCAACAAGTGATGGTTAAAAATCTAAATCATTCCCACGAGGGAATAGGAATAGACGAGGGAATGCATCCTAAGGAGATCAATTTCATGCATAGTATAATACAGTGAAGCTGTTTTAATAGAATTCTAAAATAAATGAAGTAGCAATTATGAATATGAATACAAGAGAACATAAAACATCAAGAAATGAAAGTAACAAGAGCTTTCATTCATGGTATTAAATTCCTAGTTGCTTTTAGAATTGCTTTTTTTTTTTTGTAGTGTTATTGGTTGTTTATTTGGTGCATTCTTGGTACATTCCACACTAAAGTAAATAAATATGCATTCAACACAAAAGATTCTCTAGCTAGCAGAACACTTTGATTGGTAAAATCTTATTTAGTACCAAAAAATGCTTTTAAAAAAGAAAAAAAAATCCGAACTTTTGTTTCATAAACTGGAATTTCCAATAAAGCCGCATCTTCACAATTCACATAAACTGTCATCCACAAGCAAGGCATGTTAATTTATAGCATATTTGGTTCAGCTTAAAAGAAAAAACATTTGTTTTCAAAAACTAAAAAAGACAAAAAAAAAAAAAAAACGAAGTTAATCCAAACATGCACAGTCAATAACAGTACAATGCACCAATCTGGCTTATTGCTCAAAAGCGCAACTACAAAAGTAGAATACGACTGTAAGTTTTTCTTTCTCCTTCATATTTGTTATAAGCCACTTTTCATTCAACCCCTAGTTAACCTAAACGGGTTTGTTTAGAAAAACAATTATACAGGAATGCCTATCATTTATACAGCAAAAATACAAGAATCAAAATATGCTTGACGGTTTCCTACTCTCTTTTTACTCGGTAATCAATGAAAATTTTGAAACTAACGAAAATTCAGATCTCCTCCACTGGTTGTATTAACCAACTGCACTCCTAGAAATCTATAGACAAGTCAAAAACAGTATTATCAGAGCTACCACCAACCAGCAGGAAGAAAGAAAACTCAACAAAACCCTTCTTCGTCTATTCAATCATCGTCAGAATCTGCAAAAAGATACACAGATTAAAATAAAGTACATGTATTACCCAAGACGATGACAAAAGTAAAGATCTGTAGATGCGGGAAATTGAGTGCAACAACCAGAT
The DNA here is from genome assembly GCF_004193775.1 of Glycine soja. Taxonomy (NCBI): domain Eukaryota; kingdom Viridiplantae; phylum Streptophyta; class Magnoliopsida; order Fabales; family Fabaceae; genus Glycine; species Glycine soja. Next base: position 13,733,433 of record NC_041003.1, on the reverse strand, counting down.
ACAGTTGTGATAGTATCATAGTAATCATCGCTATTAAAATATCATGATTTAACTAATCCGATATGTTGATTCAGACAAGAGTGATGAGCATGCATAAACTAGGAGGGATATAACATAGGAATATTCAGCAACTAGAAATTCAACCCTGTACCCCTAACATTATTGATCCATGATCACACATTATAATATCTAAAACAAGCCAATAATATCTCTAGGTTAAATTTTCTTCTGGGTAGAGAGCTGTAAAGATCAGGAATTGCAACATTCTACATAAAAGTAACATTTTTAGATTGTGTTCTCCAGAAAAAAGAATATAGAGTACTATTCAGTGCAATATAGTATGAATAAACTCAGTGGAACATATCCTAAGTCCTAACAGTGGACTGGTTCCTAAACAAAAGAATAATAGAATACAAATAATACACTCAATCTGTATTCATAAAATCTGCATACCTGATCTTATATCCTCGCCAACTTTTCCCCTATTTTTAAGTTGCCTCAAGATCATCGCACAAATGAGCTTCCACCAGTATATATGGAAGATGAGCAGCATTATGAGCATTGTATTAAAAACATAGTAAAGAAACATATGAAAGCCCTCTGACAGGTTTAAGACCTGCTGAAGATCAATGCTGGAAAGTGGAAACACAGTTATAATAAAATATGATTAGTAAGTGCCTTTCAAAACAAAGTCAAATGAATATGATAAAAATTAAAAAAAGACAAACCTTGTTGCTTTAATAACCCAAAAAGGAAAGAAAATTAGCCGCAGTATGAGCCACGAAACTGCAAAGAATCCAAAACACACACTTGCACCAAACTCCCTTCCAGAATACTTGAAAACCTTGGCAGCTTCCATGAATACGTCACTTGCATCATGAAGGGCGAGAATTATGGAGCCAACCCTAAAAAAACTGTAAATGCAGCATGTGTAAGTTATCTCTTCATAATTTCTATCTAAGATGTTACTGTCAGTTTTGCAATTTCAATTATCTAAATCACTCAACCTGATATAGCAAAACCTGAAAAAAGTTGAAGTCAAAAGAAGAAAGCAGACATGAAAGAACATTCTAATAGAAAAGGAAGATTTGTCAAGCATTTCTCAGTTCTATTAGAAATTCCAAGCATTTACATAGACTCAGATCTAAGACATAAATCTATTAAGTATTGACATCAGATAGTTTTATTGCATACAGAGGTTACAGAGGTAATTATGTAATACATGCCAATATGCCAGACATAAAAATATGGAAAAAATTTCTGACTTCTGAGCAACTTGTATTAATGCTCTAAAAAGGTATCTAGGACTAAAAGTTTCAAGCTATATTCCATTCCATCCAATCCCTCTTTTCTCCCCCTTCAAGTTGGGATTATGGGATAAAATCAATCTTTTTTATCCATCCACTAAATTTTGTTCCACCCCATTCCTCTCCAATCAACAGTAGATATCCAAACATAGTCTCAAGAAATAATGCAGGCTCTTTAATATTATTTATAATAATGGGAGATTTATCATATGACATAAATATAAGAAGGCCATGTGATACAATTACCTTTTTTTTATACAACCAAAAGTAAGCATGATTAAATGGACCTCCATCTCCATCCAGTTAAATTAAAAAAAGAGAGAGTAAAGAATCAAATTTCAGGAAACTACACTGGTTTAAGATAGAAAGTAGAAACATATGATAAATCCCAAATAATATTTCCAAACCAAGACTTAAAAAATTTATTGATTTTAAGAACAGTACCTACAGTTATGAATATTATTTGGGCAACAAAAAACATTAATGTCTAAATTCTATAACAGATCTAAAACGTTAAAAACACTCTAGAGCTGATTGAGTTGTTTTATCAATAATGAGCATCAAATATGAGCCACCAAGTGAGAACTTTCATGCTTATGTAAAATAATAACAATAAATAACTAAGTTACAAATTTAAGGTTTATGTAGAATAGGGATAATATATTCTTCAACAAAAATTAAGGATTGTTGGAAACCACCAAGATATTTACCTTGTTAGATATGAAATCCCAATCAGTAAAACAGTAATTACATGGTGAGTAAACATCACTGCAAAATCCTTCCTTCGAGTCTCCCATGTAAGAATAGCAGCAATGCTATATATGTAGAACCCACACTGGCACATGTAGTACAACACTAGGGGACTCCTGAGATAAGACACAAAACAGGGCGTAATATAAATTTTAATATGCCAATTTCTGTTTACCACAAAATCATGAGTACAATAGCCTTATAAACAACTTCCTAAGGACAATTACAAGTTCTCCCCATTTGAGTTAGACTTGTCTGACTAGAACCAAATGGCAAGTTGCAACCAATGGCATCAAGCCAGAAGAAGCAAGGAGCTAAATTAGTCATAGCCTATATAATATAAACCATAACAAATAGTTATATGCATTGTTAACAAAGGGAGGAATATATCTGTATATTGCTTTGGAAACTCTTGAAATTTGTAGTCACATACCTAGTTGTCCATAAAAAATAAAAAAAAGACTAAATTTAGGTCTCTTGAAGTTTTCAAACCAAAAACGCCCAAGGACCAATTCTTGGATTCTGAAAACCTCTTACTCAAATTCAATGTGAACTCAGGTCTGTAAATTATGAATTAAGTTAAGATCATAACCATATAACAAAATTTAAGATGTAAAGTAAAGAAAGTCGATGAAGAAAATAAGGGTCAATGTCAATGTGGAGGTTTTCCTAAGAAACACAAATAGATCGGTTCAACAAGATAAATGCAAGCCACTCAATATCTGGGAAAAACATTTGTTACCGACTGGACTGATTTATTTCATCTTGCTACATGAAATACTTACTTCAACTCATGATTTGGCCAGTCATTGAAGTATAATTTCGTGTTACTGAACCAGGGTTCTTGGTAGGTAATTTTAAGAATGAATGCTTCAACTGTAGCATAATATGTTAGCTTCCACATTGATTCTGAGCATTTTCCAATCTTTACTTGCATTTCCTTAGTAATATGTAAAGGAGCTCTACCCTTCGTCAAAATCCTAATGGCCAACCTCTGTAAACAACAACAATATTTAAGAATATGAAGGAAGGAAAAGGTAAATGAATTTAATATCTTGAAAACATAAAAAACACTAAATACTTTTTTCATTTAGTAAGTGGGAGGATTAGTAAGAATATGATATAAGAGGATTTAGAATTATTTTAAAATGAAACAAGATTGGACATAGTTGCTTCCAAAAGATGCTTTTTCCACAGGTCACTAAAATGATCCACACACACTTCATGGAACATGTAAGAAATTAGAAAATTAACAAGCTTAGGCATTAAAAGTCTTTGATCATCCTTGCTGATGTGCTTTGCAAGAAAACATTTAACCTATCATCTTGCAAAGCCAGTATGAGATTGCAATACACTATCGTACTTTTTCACAAGACAACAGGTGAAAGAAACCATATCGATATTTGACAAAGTGCTTTCTTTTCATATTTTCTAACATGTATCTCTTCCAGACACAACACAATATCATGGTTTACAGCACCTTTTTTCTACATATTTTGAGGTGTGGGATACAATAACAGCAACAATGACCAAAGTTATCAATGGTGGATGGTGGAATATGGTGGAAGGCCAAAATTCCGCCATATAGAATGCCATTGCGGACTATGGTGCCGCCATAGTGGGCCTCCTGTCACAAATTGCCTATGGCGGTTGGCAAAAAATCCGCCATGCCATTCTGCTGTAGTGGCCATGGCACTGCCATTTAATAACACTGACAATGACCAAGCCATTTCCCACATATTTTGAGAATAGGGATATTCTTCTAAAATCCTTTATAAACAATAGTGCCTTTCTTTTAGCTTCTCCTTGTTCCATTGGTAAGAACAGAAAGTAATGTCTACCAACAAACCAGGTTGCATGGTGGCAACTAAAGGGAACAGAATATGAAAACCATAAATCAATTGTGTAATAATCATTCATGAGAAAAAATAAAGATAATTCACAAAAGCCACATTCAATTCATCATTTGGCAATACAGGAAACCACTTCCCATGACCATCTGCGTCCCAACATGAGAGGAAGTATAAATCATTAATCATATATTTTTGCCATATGTAAGCTAAGAACAACACTTAAATGTCAAAAAGGGCTAATAACTTAAATAAGAAAAGAAGGATCAATGCATACCAATATACAGATTTAACTCGACATAAATGAGCAGCATTGCATTAGACTATTTTCCAAGATATAGACATTGATGCCTCAACTTTCAATTGTGCAATTAACTCCAAATATCCTCTAACCAATTTGAACAAATTCCAGGCAACTAAACTAACACCTAGTAAATTCAGCCAAACTCAAGAGAATTTGTGCTGAAATACTAATAAAACCGACACAGTTTCGGCAGTCTCTTACAAGGAACCCTAAAATGGAGAATCAACAAAACAAGCACAATCCAGAACTAAGCTGTTTTTTTTTTTCCCTTTAATTATTAAATCTCTAACAAAACAGAAACAAGCTATCCAATCCGACAGCGAATAAGAATTTTTCGCAACGCAAACAAACAAACAAAGGATCTTACGCGAAAGACGAATCTGTCAAGGAAGAACCTGGCCGCGAAACTGGCGAAGGCGAAGTAGATCGCAACGGAGAAATGCGAGGCGCGCGGCGTCGCCGCATTCTCGCTCCAGAGGAAATCCATGCCAGATTGCAACCACCTGCAGCAGCAGACTTTTCAGAAACAAAACCTAAACAGAATCAGTTGCAGCGAGAACAACACAACATAGATCATTCACGACATTGAAGAAGCACAAGAAGAATTTTCATTCAGCAATATCAGCTTCACGATGAGATCGGGTTCGTACCTGATTTCGAGGATGCTGAGCTGGCGACTTCGAAGTTGCGGCAGCGGAAAATGCGTTCAGAGGAAGAAGAAGCCAAGGAAACGACGGACGAGGGAAAGTGTGAAGAGGGAGGTTGTAATTGCAACGGAAAAACACAAATGCTGAGAGGGTTTGTTTTTGTTTTTTTTTTTTTTTCAATTAATCGTCTTCACCACTTTATGTATAGCTCCTGTTCCTCGTGAGATCTTTTAATTTAATTTAATTTAATCTAAATTTTCATTTTTTGGGCGGACCCGTCCGTGGGACCTGTAAGAAGTCCACGTGGCAATGAGTTGTTCATCGCCAATTTTTTTTTCTACAACTTTATATTTAGGTTATGAGAAAATTATCATCAATCCAATTATTTATGCTGTTTCTGTTATTATTGTTGGGTTGGTCGTAGGGTTTGCTTCTATTGGATTTGGAGTTGATCAAAGGTGAAGGACAAGTTGCAGAAAGGATTGCACGACAACCAAAGATAGAGGAAAAAAATATTAAGGTATTTTATTGCTTAGTCTGATTTTTATGAAAGCTTTAACAATTTATGGATTAGATGTAGCATTACTTTTGTATAATCCTAAAAAATAGAAATATATATCCTTTTTCTGTAGACTTGTTTTATGTTCTTGCTTTTTGAATTCTATTTATATTAATCACGCTGAATATAAATTTGATTGTAATTGTTTATTGAGAATTGAGTTATTATTTGTTTCCATCCCATTTGTTATTGTCCCTACAAACACAAGGAAATATTTTCTTACTCCTTCCTCTTCCTCTTCACCTTCTCACCAATTCCACACCGCGCATCACCACCTTTGTCTAGATCTGATCCAGTGACTCTGATGCCGATGCAACAGGGTCGTGCCACTACTGCCCCAACACTAGTTTTGCACATGTGACCCCTTGGCCCAATCACCATCGTGCCATTGCAACACCGTGTTAACCCTTAGCCCTGCACCTCTATTCACATCGGTGCACGTTCTCACCGCCATCAATCTAGATCCATCGGTCTGGATCTTCACCACCATCCATCGCCCCAACATGCATGCAGAGGAAGAAGAAGAGAGAAATGGATAACAAAAACTTAGTTCTGTTTTTGGTTAAAAAAAAATAAACAATAAAATTATGATTTCATTCTTTATTTTTTTCACCCCTTTAAAAAGGAATAAAAACATAATTCTATTGTACAATGTACAACAAAATCTTGTTTTAGTTATTTTTTTTCATCCCTTAAAAAACAATAAAAATATAATTTCGTTATACAACTGTATTACACAATCACATTTCCATTTTTTATTTTTTTTACCCCTTCATGAAAAGGATATTTTAAAAAAAAAGTGTCCGCCCCCAGTTGGGGCAATAACAACCCCTTGTTTATTGCTTTCAAGGTTCAAGTTTCAATATTCTATTCTCTCAATATTTCCATTGCTCTAACCAATTATCCCCTTCAATATATTTTTTAAACTAGGAGTATTCTTCTGTCAAAAGCCTTAATCTCTCGAAATATTTAGATTTGAATATGAGATTAAACCTTTCATTACATATTTAAGAGATAAGTTTATTCATTAATTATATCACACTGTTGATATTTCTTATCTTTTAAGAGATTTGAATGTGTTAGTACGATTATTTAACCTCAATTTTTTTTTCCATTTTCTTACTGTGCCAGACCTATTGTATACTTGTATGTTTATCAAATCACGAAGCTAGAAATTGCCAGGTACAAAAACATAATACGCAGCTATAGGAGAATAAACTTGATCTAAAAGAGAAATGATGACATTCTTTATGATAAAAAAAACTAAGAATTGATAAATTAGGATGGGTTAATGATAAATTAAGTCTGCATACTTTCAGCTTAGAATATGTAATTATGGCACCAAACATATATGCCAATATTGATAAAAAAAAAAAGAGTTTAGTAAAAAATACCTGAATGCATTTGATTTTCCTCCACCACATGTAATCAAAGGAAGACGATAAAAGGTTTAAAAACTTAATCATCTCGGCAAGTGATTAAATAAGTGCTTAAATCAATTTATCAGTAATTTTATCACAAAACATATGTGGGATATTGTAGCGGGAAAGCATCATTTCTTAAAAATGATAACAAAATGTTTGAAGTTCCGTAAACCTTCAGTAATGTTAGAATTCACGAAAGAGAACTATCATT